>NC_133334.1:169388991-169683991 GCF_042186555.1 Aquarana catesbeiana | reverse complement strand
CAATGGTTGATCAGCAAGGTTGGCTTGCAATGCACAGGTTAATACAGTGTTCCTAATTAGAGGCTGAGGTGGAGCTATGCTGAGGGAATATTATATAAGCAGTCAGGTGAGAGTGGCCGGCCTCTAAAGGTGAACACATGGAGGAGGTAAGCTGACAGACAAAGATTACTGCATAACCATGACAGTACCCCCCCCTCCTTACGAGGCCTCTCCCGCCTGGGCCCAAGCTTAAAGGAAAACTCCAGATGAAACCTCCTCAACAGACGAGGTGCAAAGATCTCAGATGCAGTGATCCAAGACCTCTCCTCAGGATCAAACCCTTTCCAATGTATGAGGCCTCTACGGCGCCGGAAATCCAGAACTTGACTAACCTCGTACTTTAGATTATCCTCAGAGACCGAAACCGAGGTAGGGTGAGGATGAGAGGACTTATTGAGGACTAAAGGCTTCTTAGGAATGGGTAAGGGCATGAGAAGACCATCAGGAGACTGAACAGGGTTCACCAGACCCTTAAAGATGAGCTGGACATCCAGCACAGGACCATCAGACTGGACAGAGGTCAGTGGATCCCTGAGACCAGGTTGGTTAGAAGGTGACGTGTCACAAGAGGTAAGCTGGATAGCTGAAACACAAGCAGAATGCAGAGTGTCCAGAAAGTAAGGTTGAAAACCCCACCTGGTCGAATGAGGCAGTCTATCCAAAGGATGGATTGAGCCTCTTAGACAAGTTTGAATGGGACGTAGTAGGGTGAGGCC
The DNA here is from genome assembly GCF_042186555.1 of Aquarana catesbeiana. Classification (NCBI taxonomy): domain Eukaryota; kingdom Metazoa; phylum Chordata; class Amphibia; order Anura; family Ranidae; genus Aquarana; species Aquarana catesbeiana. The sequence continues at coordinate 169,683,236 of NC_133334.1, read as the reverse complement.
AGGTTACAGAAGGTCCTGAATAGGAAAAAGCAGGAAGCTCACTGGGCATGGGCTGGGCTGGCATAACTGGTGCAAAGACCGACTGAATAGCATTGCCAGGTGTAGCGACTACCTCAATCGCATCGCAGGGTGTAGTGACTGTGGAACTTGTGGACAAGTTAACCTGGCTGTGCGTCCAAGGGAGTTTAGGGACAGGTGAGTGTAAATGGTTATGCAAACTGGAGTAAATGATCGGCTCAGGTTCACAGGTGGGCTCCTCATCCAGAGTGCCACATGACTTAGAGAGTGCTTTGGCCAGACTAATCCCAGAAATTGCTATACACAGCGGGAAGAGCAGAAGATACTGGAATGGTGGCAACAGGAAATTTCCCTTTTGGGGCAACCTTAAGTAGGCAGGAAGAGGAACAGGAGGAACCCCAAGCCAGGATCTGTCCAGCAGTCCAGTCAACATGTGGAGAATGGAGACGTAACCAAGGAATACCTAAAATGATAGGAGATGAAGCCTTAAGTAAGACAAGGATGGATATCCACTCCTGGTGGAGTGTCCCTACCGACATCTTAACAGGGAGAGTCTGGAAGCAGATAGGGCTCCCTGGGAGAACAGTGCCATCAATCGCGAAGACCACCAATGGCGTTTTGAGGAGCAAAAGGGTAAGCCTCATGGAAGATGCAGTTCCCCAGTCCATGAAATTACCAGCGGCTCCGGAATCCATATATGCCAAGACCGAATGAGAGGAAGCGCCGACATGAAGGAACACAGAAAGGAGAAGACGAGAAGGTGAAGGTGATATTTCATGGTCCAATACTCCACTTTCCAGATGTATTAGCCCCGAGCGTTTTTCCGGACTAAGAGAGCAAGTGTCACGAAAATGACCTTTGACCCCACAATAGAGGCACAGGCCCAGAGTTCTGAGCCTAGCGCTTTCTTTAGGAGATAACTTAGTCCGGCCCAGCTGCATAGCTTCCTCAGCAGGCAGGAGGTGTTCCTCGGGATGAAGAAAGGGGACAGGGAGCTCAGGCTGCCTAAAGAATGGGGAGTGCTGGCGTCTTTTTTCCAGAGTCCTCTCTTGAAAGCGAATATCGATCTGGTTACACAAGGCGATGACACCATCCAGATCAGCAGGAATAGCTCTTCCAGCTAATTCATCCTTCACTCTATCAGAGAAGCCATGTAAAAAGGTTGTAACTAAGGCCTCATTATTCCAGCTCAGTTCAGCAGTCAAAATACGAAAATGAAGAGCGTACTGTCCCACAGAAGCGCACTCTTGATGGAGACGTAAAAGGGCACTGGCCGCTAAGGAGGCACGACCTGGTTCTTCAAAGATATTCCTCAAAAAATGTCAGGAAGTTAGACAGGCTAGATACCACTGGATCATTCAGTTTCCACAGAGGGGCAGCCCAGGCTAACACCTCGCCGGACAGGAGGGATATAATATAGGCAACCTTTGCCCGTTCAGACAGGAAGTTTTGGGGCTGAAGCTCAAAATGAATTGTGCACTGGCTAACGAATCCCCTGCAGGCCTTGGGGTCCCCAGAGTAACAGGACGGAGCAGGTAAATGCAAAGAATTTGTTGATGTGGCTATGACCGGAATAGGTGCGGCAACAAAAAGCGGTTTAGGTTGTTGAACCAGGGGTCCTAAGGAGGCCTGAACCTGTTCTAAACGGGAGGCCAAATCCTGAAGTCTGATTAGATTGAAGTTGCATCACCTGGGTCTGATTAGATTCCTGGGTCTCAAATCTGCGAACTAGGATCATCTGCGGGTAACGGCACATCAGCCAGGTCCATGGCTGAAAAAAATGTTAGGTTACCTGAGTCCAGGTGACAGATGCACTCCGTAGGAGTCAAGAGTGCACCGCTAAGGTAGTGGACCCTAGGACTGACTGCTGCTGATTGAACTCTGGGAGGTTCAGGAAGCAGGTCCACTGGAGAATCAACACAGATTCCACTGGGAGCTAGAGCATAGATTCCCCAGGGCATGGAGTCTAAGAGCCAGCAGGTGTTCACCAGAGCCTCTAGTGGTGAGGATGGACTGTGCTGCAGTCTGGCTCCAGGTTGCGGCCCCCAGGGTCTCACAGCTCAAGCTCATGGTAGACTACAGGAGAAAGAGGAAGAAAACAGAAGGCTGGAACAACAAGGATAGTAAGGGATAAGCCAAGGTCGGGGCGACTAGCAGACAAGAATAAACATAGAACACGCCAAAGGTCAGGGTCACAAGCAGACAGGGATAGTCGAGAACAGGCCAAGATCGGTAACTGGAATCAGACATAGGAGACACAGCAAGTAGCACATGAAAGCTAAACAAACAATGGTTGATCAGCAAGGTTGGCTTGCAATGCACAGGTTAATATAGTGTTCCTAATTAGAGACGGAGGTGGAGCTATGCTGAGTGAAGATTATATAAGCAGTCAGGTGAGAGTTGCTGGCCTCTAAAGGTGAACACATGGAGGAGGTAGGCTGACAGACAAAGATTACTGAATAACCATGACAATACACTGCAGGCGGTGTACAGTTTCTAATACAGTGCAGGTGGTGTACACAGTATATAATACAGTGTGTACGGTTTCTAATACACTTCAGGCGGTGTACACAGTATATAATACAGTGTAGTATGGTTTTTTAAAAAAAGGAGGTGGACTTTACAGGCCACTAAAAGAGGGCAAGCAGCCTCTGTGTCTACAGTGAAAAGTGGTGGTCGTGGACATGGTGCATCCTCTGCAGGTGCCTGTGGGGCCCGCATGTTTTTTTTTTCATGCTGCTGGCAGTGTTATTGAGCCACAACATGCAGAAGAGTTGGTGGAGTGGACAGCGAAGCCGCCCTCATCCTCCCCATCCTCTGTCACCCAGGCTCGTAGTAGTTTGCCTTCCAACGCAGCTGCCAAAGTGGCCTATTCCACCGGCTCCTTGTGCACAGTTACTCCTTCAGTAGCCCCACCATCATGCATGGAGGAGTCACCAGAATTATTCGACCATAGTGCCGGTTACATGCTGCTGGAGAATGTGCAGCAACTTGAAGGCTCTGATGTTGGTTCCCAGGTTGAGGAAGGGAGTAAAGTGAGCCTAGAGAGAGGGGGTGCCACAGAAGGACAAGAAACTGTCATGTTCCCCCTACTGCAGCATACTGCCAAGTTTGCTCCAGTGATGAGGAGGGAGGGGATGATGAGGTCACTGACTGTACTTGGGTGCCTGAGAGAAGACAGGAGGAAAGTGAGAAGGAGGAGGCACAGCTCCAACGAGGCAGGATGTCCTCCAGGGGGCAGCTTAAGGTAGCCACCCTATTGCATCACACCACAGGGCTCCACAGGTGCAGGGCGCTGCTGACTCCCCGCTGACTTCCAAAAGTTCCTTGGTGTGGGCTTTTTTTGACACGTGTGCAGCAGATTGCACTGTTGCTGTTTGCAACCTATGTCTGAAGCGAATCAAGCATGGCCAGAACAGCAGCCGCTTGGCTACCACATGCTTGACCAGACATATGTCGACCTGCCATGCAGTCCATTGGCATCAGCACCTGAAAGACCCACATCAAAGAAAAAGGTGGACTTCTCCTTGCTCCTCATCTGGAATCTCAAACCCTACTATACCTCCAGTCCTTTCAAAAACCTGCACTGAGAGGAATGGTGTAGCAATAGGTGCCACAAGTACTTGCAGCCTTCTGCTAGCAGTACACCACCAGTTGATTTCAGCAGGCAAATATCGCTACCCCAGTTGCTGAACCGTAAAAAGAAATTCTGTCCCAGCCATCCACATGCTCAGCGTCTAAATGCTAGCTTGGCCAAATTGCTAGCACTTCAACTGCTGCCTTTTCAGCTGGGTTGACTTTGCCCCCTTTTGTGAATTTGTGGAATGTGCTGTACCACAGTGGCAGGTTCCAAAACGGCATTTCTTTTCAAGTAAGGCCATTCCGGCTCTCTACCGTCATGTGGAAGGCAATGTTTTGGCCTTGTTGGACAGGGCGGTCAGCAGCAAGGTTCATATTACTGCTGACTCTTGGTCCAGCAGGCATGGGCAGGGACATTACCTTTCTTTCACGGCACAATTTATAAACTGTATTAGAAACTGTACACTGGCTGCACTGTATTATATACTGTTTACACCACCTGAAGTGTATTAGAAACTGTACACACTGTATTATATACTTTGTACACCACCTGAAGTGTATTAGAAGCTGTACACCACCGAATGCACTGTATAAATAAGCTACACTGAATGCAGAGTATATATATATATATATATATATATATATATATATATATATATATATATATATATATATATATATTCAGACCCCCTTAAATTTTTCACTCTTTGTTATAGTGTTATGTTGCAGTCATTTGCTAAAATCATTTAAGTTCATTTTTTTCCTCATTAATGTACACACAGCACCCCATATTGACAGAAGAACACAGAATTGTTGACATTTTTTGCAGATTTATTAATCACTTAAACCCCGGACCATTTTGCTGGCCAAAGACCAGATCACTTTTTGCGATTCGGCACTGTGTTGCTTTAACTGACAATTGCGCGGTCATGCGACGTGGCTCCCAAACAAAATTGACATCCTTTTTTTCCCACAAATAGAGCTTTCTTTTGGTGGTATTTAATCACCTCTGTGCTTTTTATTTTTTGCGCTATAAACAAAAATAGAGCGACAATTTTGAAAAAAATGCATTATTTTTTACTTTTTGCTATAATAAATATCCCCCAAAAATATATAAAAAAACATTTTTTTCCTCAGTTTAGGCCAATACGTATTCTTCTACATATTTTTGGTAAAAAAAAAAAAAAAAATCGCAATAAGCGTTTATTGATTGGTTTCCGCAAAAGTTATAGCGTATACAAGATAGGGGTTAGTTTTATGGCATTTTTATTAATAATTTTTTTTTATTAGTAATGGCGGCAATCTGCAATATTTATTGTGACTGTGACATTATGGCGGACACATCGGACAATTTTTACACATTTTTGAGACCATTGTCGTTTTTACAGCGATCAGTGCTATAAAATTGCACTGATTACTGTAAAAATGACACTGGCAGTGAAGGGGTTAACCACTAGGGGACTAGGGAGGGGTTAAGTGTGTCCTAGGGAGTGATTCTAGCTGCGGGGGGAGGGGCTGTGTGTGACACATCACTGATTATAGCTCCCGATCACAGGGAACTATGATCAGTGACAGTGACACTAGGCAGAACGGGAAGATGCTTGTTTACATTAGCATCTCCCCGTTCTTCCTCTCCGCGAGATGATCGCGGGTATCCCCGCAGACATCGAGCCCGCGGGACCCGCGATCCTACTCATGGAGCTCGCGGCGGGAGCGATGGCACGGCAGCAAATTCAAACGGACGTACAGGTACGCCCATTTGCGCAACCGTGCCATTCTGCCGACGTATTTGTACATGCGGTAGTCGGCAAGCGGTTAAAAAAGAAAAACTGAAATATCACATGGTCCTAAGTTTTCAGACCCTTTGCTGTGACACTCATATATTTAACTCAGGTGCTGTCCATTTCTTCTGATCATCCTTGAGATGGTTCTACACCTTCATTTGAGTCCAGCTGTGTTTGATTATACTGATTGGACTTGATTAGGAAAGCCATCACCTGTCTATATAAGACCGTACAGCTCACAGTGCATTTCAGAGCAAATGAGAATCATGAGGTCAAAGGAACTGCCTGAATAGCTCAGAGACAGAATTGTGACAAGGCACAGATCTGGCAAAGGTTACAAAAAAAATTTCTGCTGCACTTAAGGTTCCTAAGAGTACAGTGGCCTCCATAATCCTTAAATAGAAGACGTTTGGGACGACCAGAACCCTTCCTAGAGCTGGCCGTCCGGCCAAACTGAGCTATCTGGGGAGAAGAGCCTTGGTGAGAGAGGTAAAGAAGAACCCAAAGATCACTGTGGCTGAGCTCCCAGGGTCTCGCCGACTGCTGTCTCTTGGCTGTTTTTTTTGGTTGAACTAGATTGACTTGTGTCTTTTTTCAACCTGATTAACTATGTAACTATGTATCTGTTATATAGGCAAGGGCGGGGCCACCCGGTGATATAACCAAGTGACCCCACCCCATCTGGTGTCATATGCCATTATATAGGCCCTTGCCTATATAACAGCTGTCAAAGCCAAGAGACAGCAGTCGGCGGAACACCTCCCATCGAGGCGGAGCTTTTTAAAAAAAATATTTTTAGAGTCCGGGCGCCATGATTGAAGATGGATGGACATCGTGGGACACTTTTTTTTTAAATAAAGGAATTGTCAAATACTGTCTCCTGTTGTTTTTACTTTTTTGAACACTTTTTTTTGGTGAATCAGTAGGGGTACAATGTACCCCATACCCATTCACATGGGGGGGAAATCTGGGAGCTCCCTTGTTAAAAGGGGACTTCCAGATTCGATAAGCCTCCCATCCGCAAACCCTCACAACCACCGGGCAAGGTTGTGGGGAGGAGGCCCTTGTCCCCATCAACATGGGGACAAGGTGCTTTGAGGGGGCCCCAAAGCACCCTCCCCATGTTGAGGGCAAGTGGCCTGGTATGATTCAGTAGGGGGGGTGCTTGCTCGTTCCCCCCCCCCTTTCCTGGCCTGCCATGGCTGCTTGCTCGGATAAGGGTCTGGTATTTTTTTATTTTGGCTTGGAGTTTCCCCTAAAATCCATACCAGACCTGAAGGGCATGGTATAGATTTTGGGGGGGGGGGCCCACACTGTTTTTTTTTTTAATTTTGGCGTGGAGTTCCCCTTAATATCCATACCAGACCCAAAGGACCTGGTATGGACTAAGGGGTTTGATTTTTTTTTTTTTTTTTTTTGTTAAATGTTTTTATTGGATTTTACACAAAAGTAACAATAACAAATACAGAGAAGGGAGAGAATAGTACAAGATTAAGTAAAAGTAAAATAAAATAAAATAAAATACAGTTCTGTATGCTGTTGCGGACGCAGCCGCTGAACTCTTGAGCAAGAAAAGTAAATCATTATATGTAAATTGTAATATTAGATCATATAGTGAGGGGGAAGATTATACGTAGTAAAATACGTAAGTATTGTCAGCAGAGAGTAATATTCTTGTAATTGTCGATTTGATTTTGGGGGTATGGGGAATCTTCAATAACAGAGGGGGAAGTGAAAGGAACAGTATTTATCCAGGGTAAGGAAATAAGCGTTATGTTAGTCTTTATCACGAAGACCGTGGTGTTATGTAAAATATTTTTTGTATTCGTCAGTGGTGGTGAAGTGAATCCAGCATGTCCATGTTTTGATGAACTTAGGTTGTGTTTCTTTGGCCTGATGTATAAGGTCTTCCATGACCATCGTTTTTTGTATGCGTGTGAACCAGTCTGTGATGGATGGTTGGTCTGTGGAGCGCCATTTGAGAGGGATACAAAGCTTAGCAGCGTTCACCATGTGCATGGCCAGAGATCGGAGGTAGGTTGACAGTGGCAATTTGGAATGATGGAGCAGGAGTGTTGCAGGGTTGAAGTCTAGCGTGTAAGTTGTTATCTTGCTGATTAGTTTGTGCACTTCTACCCAAAAGGGTTGAATTTTCGTGCAGGACCACCAGACATGTAGGAACGATCCAATTTCAGATTTGCATCTCCAACATGTTTGGGTAATTGACGGGTCAATATGATGTAATGTCAGTGGTGATCTGTACCATCTTGATAATATTTTAAAGGCATTTTCCTGTACTTGCACATTAATTGATCCTTTGTGGGCCAAGGTATATATTTTTTCCCATTCTGCGTCGGTGAGAGTTATTGAGAGGTCCTGTTCCCATTGTCTGATAGTCCAGTGTTTCGAGGGTGTATGGGTTGTGAATAGGAGTGCATATGTCTGGGATATCAGATGTTTTTGGGGGTCTTCACTTTCGCATAAGTTTTCAAATGTGGTGGTAGGTCTGGACCAGTCCGGTTTAGGTTTAGGTTTGTCAAAGAAGTGTCTTAGTTGGACGTACGTCCAGAACGGGAAAGAGTTCAAGTTCATTTTTGAAGCTAGCGCTGTTTGGGACAAGAATTGATTTCCATCGAAAAAATGTTTAGCTTTTACAGTAGGGTGAGGCCAGCGATCTGCTAAGAAGGTGGAGTGCATACCCGGCAGAAAGTCTGGGTTCATCCGTAATGGGGTCAATGGGCCCTTAAGTGAGGAGATTTTATGTAATTTACAAGTTGTGTAGAAGGTGGCTAGTGTGGGGTTAATTAATGGGTGACGTTTGGGTTCAGGAGAGATCTTGGAGTTGGAGATCCAGGGGAGATGAGACAGAGGGAGATCTGAGAATGATTGCTCTATGTGAATCCAATCTTTGTGTGTAGAGTGTATGTTCCAGTCAATTATTCTTGTAAGATGGCATGCTTGCTGGTATTTGCGTAGATCGGGAAGGCCAATGCCTCCTATAATTTTGGGGGCTGTCAGTCTCTGGAAGCTTAGTCTCGGTCGTAGTTTGGCCCATACAAATGACGTGCATATTTTTTGATAAGTGGAGAAGAAAGTCTTCGGGAGCTTAATGGGAATAGTTTGCAAAATATATAGAAGTCGGGGTAAGATATTCATTTTGATTATTGCGGCCCTGCCGAACCAGGAAAACAGTCCCGAGGACCATTTTTTTAAGTCTAATTGTATTTTTTGTAAGATTGCTGCATGATTCAGGGCGTACAGGTCGTTCAAGGAGGTCGGTAATAGAATGCCTAGGTATTGAATTGCTTTATCATTCCACGAGAACGGGTAGTTGAGTTGGCATTGGCGGCATATCTTAGGGTCGATGGTAATATTCAGGGCTGTCGATTTCGAGTAATTTATTTGAAGGTTGGAGAGGGTATGAAAAGTGTTAAAGTCTTTGAGTAGGTTGGGTATCGTCGTGAGGGGGTCGGTGAGAAATAGGAGTATGTCGTCTGCAAAGGCAGCTACTTTGTATGTGCGTTTTTTGATGGTAATTCCCTTGATGTCTTGATTGGCTCTCAGACGTCGCAGGAAAGGTTCTAGGGATAGGATAAAAATTAAGGGGGAGAGTGGGCAACCCTGGCGGGTTCCATTCGACACGGAGAAGGCGTCCGACAGGTGGCCGTTTACTTGGACCTTGGCAGTAGGTATTGAGTAGAGGGCTGAAATGAAGTTAAGCATCATTGGGGGAAGACCGATCATCCGTAGGGTTTCTGACATATAGTCCCAGGCCACCCTGTCGAACGCCTTCTCCGCGTCGAGAGAAAGCATAAATCCGCCAGAGCGGCTGGACGTGAGCCAGTGATGGATATTAAGAGCTTTTAGAGTATTATCTCTTGCTTCTCTTCCTGGAACGAAGCCGACCTGGTCTAGAGCAATAAGTTGGGGTAAAAGTGGTAAGATACGGTTGGCTAAAGTTTTTGCATACCATTTCAGGTCCACATTGAGAAGCGAGATAGGTCTGTAATTGGTGACAAGGGAAGGGTCTTTGTTCGGCTTTGGAATTACCGCTATATGAGCAGTTAGAAGGTCTCGAGGCGGTGTCTTAGAGGTTGCGAAGGAATTAAAGGCTTTTAGGAAGAAGGGGGTGAGTGTTTCTGCATAAGTTTTGTAGTATCCTACTGTCAAGCCGTCGGGGCCGGGGCATTTACCTGAGTTTAGTTGTTTCAAAGCTAGGTCTACTTCTTCTTTGGTGAGGGGGGATGCTAGATCTTGAGCAGTTGAATCCGAGATAGGGGTAGGGCCATATTGTCGTAGAAAGTCTATTATCATTCCTGTTCGTTTGTTTTTGTCAGCTGAAGAGTTAGAGGGGTGGAGATTATATAGTTTACTATAGTAGTGTACAAACTGTTGTGCTATGTCTGGGGTTTTGGTAAGTTTGTCTCCTTTGGGATCAGTGATGGAGTGAATCGTTGTGTGAGCTCTTGTCACTTGTAAAGCCCGAGCTAACATTTTGCTGGCTTTATTGCCATGTTCATAGAACGTTTTTTTGGAAAGGATATATTTACGTCGGATTTGGGTGTCTAGTATGTCTAATAGATCCTTTCTAGCTTGAAGTAGTTCTGTCATAGTGGAGAGGGCTTGGGTGTGTTTATGAGCATTTTCTAGTCGATGTATTTTGTTAATGAGATCTGAGTATTGTTTTCTACGTGTTCGGTTGCGTTTAGCCGCCGCTGCGATGAAAATGCCCCTGATTACACATTTGTGTGTTTCCCAAATAGTAAGTGGGGACATGTCCGTTGAGACATTCTCTTGAAGGAAATGCTTGAGGTTTGATTCGACCTCAGTCATGATGGAAGGGTCATTCAGTAGTGATGGGTCTAGTTTCCATGTTTGTGAGCGAGGTGTCGTGTTTGGGATTTGAAGTGTAAGAGAAGTGGGGTGATGGTCGGAGAGAAGCATTGGGTCAATTGAGGCGCAGTGGATTAGAGATAAGTCTTTTTGTGTTAGAAAGATGTAGTCTATTCTTGAATATTTGTCGTGGGGGGCAGAATAAAATGTGAAGTCTTTAACGTTTGGGTTCAGGGTACGCCATGAGTCATGCAGCAATAGTTGATTGAGCAAAGATTTAATCGTCTTAAGGGCCGAATACGGGAGGGAGGAGGAGCCAGTGGATGTGTCGTGGATCGGGTTGAGTGGAATATTGAAGTCTCCCCCCAGGATGAGGGTACCTTCTTGAAAGGTAGTAAGTGTCTCTGTGATTTTTCGAAAGAAAGGAACCTGTCCACAATTTGGGGCGTATATGTTCGCTAAGGTGAACTTCCTATTGAGGAGGGAGCCTTTAAGAAAAAGGTATCTGCCGTTCTCATCTATTAGAGACTCCGTGATTTGAATGGGGCAGGATTTGGCGATAAGTATGGAGACTCCTTTTGTTTTGTGTAACGGGTTGGTAGCGTGGTATACCGTGGGGTATCGGTGGTTTTGTAATTTTGGAGTAGAGTCGGATCTAAAGTGTGTTTCTTGAAGGAAAATGATATCAGCTTTGTTTTGGTGCATAGTGAGGAGTAGTTTGGAGCGTTTCTCTGGTATGTTGAGGCCTTTTATGTTTAGTGAAATAAGTTTGAGGTTGGTGCTATGGGTGTTTGTGGACGGATTCGTCATTGTAGTGGTGTGTGAATGTATTTAGGAGGGTAGTACTTGCTGCTATGGAGGAAGTGATAGGATGGGTTGAGAGATATGTGCGTGCGGGTAGGGAGGGCCAGGAGACAGGGGTCCGGGAGGGTAAGTAATGCCGGTAATAAGTGTGTCCTCAATCACCGAAGTCAGTGACAAGGGACACAATAATTTACTAACCGGATAAGGTCAGTGGTGTGTGTAGATTTGTATGTGTGAGGTGCCGTTTAAGATTCGCTTGACCACTGTGTGGGAGTTGGTTTATCTATCAAGAGATGTCTACTATTGGTGAAGAAAAAAGAAAAAAAAATCTGTCAGAGCAGTCCAGCCCACCACCAGCCTTATTTTATATATGTGGTGGAGCGGGAGAGACAAGTATGTGGAACTTGTGTTGGGAAATTAGGTAGAATGTGGTCACTGAGGAGATAGGGAAATGAGTAAGTATTGATGGCGCGATATTCAGATAGTTTCTTATATCGATGTATATGTATACTTTAGATTGAGTGGGGGCGGATGAGTTTGCGGAGGGTATTTATGAGTGCAGTCTTATAGGAGAAGGGGAAAAGACACAAAGAGAGAAAACCTTAAAAGACATTGTTTCATTATCTAATAAACATCTATTACTAGGTATCTGATCAATACAGTAGGCTTGCCTCAGTCTGAATAAGCAAGGTAACACAATATACGTGGTGACACTCTCGTTTAGTAACATAACTATGTTTGAATAGAATGGTGTTCAAAAGACAACATAACTAGCTTATCCCGTTTGATGCGTGTATGTAGGCAGAGGAAGTAAGCCCATGTTAAAACAATATTACAGAACTATAATAATCTAGAAATTGTTCATGTGTGTAGATCCGTAAAGGGTTGACGGGGTTTGCTGAGTACCATATTGAGTGTATTCCTCTGGTGTTTTGTAGGCTATAGATAAATGTTATGTGGCATGTTGATGGTGTTGTCAGTTTTGTTTGTGTCGGTTTACATTAGTAAATGAGGTTTTACAAGTGTGGAGAGGGTTTGTTCAAAGCCAGTAGGTGGCAGGCAAGATCCCATTCGTTGAGAAGTCCTCATTGTAGAAGAGTGGATTTGGTATTAGGATTGTGTTGATTTTTATCTATATTACCAGGATTCGGCAATATGTTACAGCCGCAGGCAATTTTAAATGAAGTTTTTTCCTTTTACATAGTAGGTGAGGTCGAAAAAAGACACAAGTCCATCAAGTCCAACCTATGTGTGTGATTATATGTCAGTATTACATTGTATATTCCTGTATGTTGCGGTCATTCAGGTGCTTATCTAATAGTTTCTTGAAACTATCGATGCCCCCTGCTGAGACCACCGCCTGTGGAAGGGAATTCCACATCCTTGCCGCTCTTACAGTAAAGAAACCTCTACGTAGTTTAAGGTTAAACCTCTTTTCTTCTAATTTTAATGAGTGGCCACGAGTCTTGTTAAACTACCTTCCATGAAAAAGTTTTATCCCTATTGTGGGGTCACCAGTACAGTATTTGTATATTGAAATCATATCCCCTCTCAAGCGTCTCTTCTCCAAAGAGAATAAGTTCAGTGTTCGCAACCTTTCCTCATAACTAGTATCCTCCAGTCCCTTTATTAGATTTGTTGCCCTTCTTTGTACTCGCTCCATTTCCAGTACATGCTTCCTGAGGACTGGTGCCCAGAATTTGACAGCATACTCTAGGTGCGGCTGGACCAGAGTCTTGTAGAGCGGGAGAATTATCGATTTATCTCTGGAATTAATCTCCTTTTTAATGCATGCCAATATTCTGTTTGCTTTGTTAGCAGCAGCTTGGTATTGCATGCCATTGCTGAGCCTATCATCTACTAGGACCCCCAGGCCCTTTTCCATCCTAGATTCCACCAGAGGTTCTCCCCCGTGTATAGATTGCATTCATATTTTTGCCACCCAAATGCATTATTTTCCATTTTTCTACATTGAACCTCATTTGCCATGTAGTTGCCCACCCCATTAATTTGTTCAGATCTTTTTGCAAGGTTCCCACATCCTGCGGAGAAGTTATTGCCCTGCTTAGCCTAGTATCATCCGCAAATATAGAGATTGAACTGTTTACCCCATCCTCCAGGTCGGGGTAAACAAATTAAACAGGATTGGTGCCAGCACAGAACCCTGGGGGACCCCACTACCCACCCCTGACCATTCCGAGTACTCCCCATTTATCACCACCCTCTGAACTCGCTCTTGTAGCCAGTTTTCAATCCATGTACTCACCCTATGGTCCATGCCAATGGACCCTATTTTGTACAGTGAACGTTTATGGGGAACTGTGTCAAATGATTTTGCAAAATCAATATACACCACGTCTATGGGCCTTCCTTTATCTAGATGGCAACTCACCTCCTCACCAATTGCTACATTTTAATAGCTTTCATCCCCCGAACGTTTTTTCATCGATCCCAAAGAGTCAGATGATGAGGGTGCAGCGGATCGTGAGTGACCCACTGTGCCGTGATCAGAGACTTAATGAAACGAAAAACAAACTTACTAGTAGAAGATACCCACAAGCTTTAGTTGATATTAATTACTCTAATACAGATTATAATAGATCACCCCGAAAGGAAAACAAGAGAATCCCCTTTATTATGCAGTATCATCCCTTCTCCAACAAAATCAACCAAATTGTCAAAAGACATTGGAATCTTTTAAGATCCAGTTACCCCATGGTACAGGAATTCTGGAATCCACCCATGTCCTCCTATAGAAAAGGTAGAACGATATGAGATCGATTGATTAAATCTGATCAACCTGTGGCTGCAGCAACCAAACTAACCTTTCTGGGACCAAAAAATTTGGGATCGTATCCCTGCTTGTCATGCATACAATGTAACTCTATGATTAAAGATAAATACTTTACACATCCACATAGGGGTTTTAATATCCCCATACGGGGTTACTATACATGCCAATCCTCATATGTAATTTATGCCATAAAGTGCCCGTGCGGTTTAGTTTATGTAGGGGAGACTACACAAAAAATTAAAGACAGGATAGGGAGACACAAATAATCAATACGTGATAAACTAACCCAATTTCGTTGGCGAGACACTTTTTAGAATTTGGCCACAATGTATCACAATTAAAATATATGGTCCTAGAAGGTATTGAGAAAAATAGGAGAGGGGGCAACCGTGAATTGATTCTAAGAAAAAGAGAAGTATACTGGATACATTTTTTAAATACAATTGTTCCATATGGCTTAAATGTTGATTTGGATCTTTATTTATTTGTTTAATTGTTGGAATAAGCATTTAAAAGTAGCCAGATAAAGTAACTTTATGATGGGGATATCTTTTTGTTTTTACTCATGAATGCACCATTTCCCTGCATCTTTATAGTTATTCTGAATATATTAAAATGGGAGTGAGGAGATTGAGAGATTGGACACCTGCTGCTTATCCTTGCTTTAATGGCATGTTATAGATAAATATATGCATATATAGATGTTAAATGGTATGCGATTTGAATTAATTAGCCATATTGATTCCATGTGTGAAGTACTTCACTAAACCTGTATTTAAATGAATGATTGTAATGAAACCTTCAGATGTGCTTCAATGGATCTCAGGAAGGGCGCAAGCTTACTAGCTCAAAACGTAATCCATCCATCCATCCATATCTGAATCTACTCATATCTGAAACTGTGTAGGCAATTGTTGCCTTTGATATTGCTTGAAAGGATTATGCTTGCTTTGTAAATCTCTCCTGAAGATATTGTGAACTAAAGCAAAGAAGTTTTTAAGTGCAGCAACCTCTTGGACTTTTTTTTTTATATACAAGGTCAGTGGGAAGACCTGATTGCTGGCACTAAATTGTAAGCAGAGTGCGGTTCTCCTCTACAAGTGAATATATTTTTCCCCTGGGAACAAGCACCAGCTACTATCAAGGAATCACCGCAAGGATGGCAACAGGTGGCTCATACTCATTCTCTGAAACAGAAGCTTCAAGGATCTTCACTGACACCATGGGATCTAGGGATTTTCTGATCCAGTCCTCCTCAATACAATTTACCAGAAAAATGGAGAAACTAATGCAAAGAGCCATCACTATGGAACTCCACGAGGTAACGTTAGCCGAATACTATAAGTTACAAATGATACCTAGAGGGCTGAGGGTTCTTTTGACTCCAACCCTCTTTTCACAGAACATGGATTTTAAAACCAAATTTACCCAGATACTCAATAAATGTTCCTTTGATATGATGACATTAACTGTGCAATTTTTACAACAAGAGAGGACTCCTGTACAGCAGGAGATTGCTGAACTTGAAAGGCAGTTACAACAATGTTCTAATCAAGAGGAACTACAGGAATTCTAGAAAAGTAATAATGATAAATTAGAAAGATTCCGCACCAATATTCAACTCCGTAAGCGTACAAAACTTGAACGAGATTGTGAAGATTACAAAAATGATCGTGTCTACAATTGGACTGATCCTACATATTACCATTCAAAAGGCTACAGAAAAATACAACGTAAAAATCTTGCTAGCTCAAACTCCTCTATGACATCCACTGGATCATCCACCAGCGTATCAACTACTCCTTTTTTTACCAGGGAATCTGACCGAATCCGGACCAGGAGGGGTGGTCGGCGAACAAAGAAAAGACACAGCAGGGGGTGTAACCACCAGACGCCAGAACCGCCAGAGACATTAGATGAAAACCTGGTACACAACATTTCTTCTATTGTTTTGTCTGAAACTGAACTAAGTGTTTTGAATAAGGGTTTGGGCTTTTGCCCTAAAGAGAAAATGAATGATTTTGTACTTAAACAGGATTTATATAGATTTTTTAGACAATTAAGATTCAAAGCATACTTTTCTGGTGTGTCCACTGCCACAACTAAAGAATTATCAATATTATCAATCAAAAACATGGGTTTAAAACCAAAAAGCACTAAAGTACCACCCACTTCATGTGCTGCTGTAGAGGTATATATAGAGAAAGTGGAAAATGACATAAAAAAATGTTTGTGTGATAGAGATAAGAGAGACCATATACCTCACAATTTAAATAGAGACGAGATTGCAGCGTTAAACTCCTTGTCAGTCCGGCGTGATATCACTATCAAGCCGGCTGACAAGGGGGGAGCTATTGTGGTAATGGACACATCTATGTATGAAAATGAAGTTATGAAACATCTTAGTGATACCCTTACTTATAAAAGACTTGATTGCTGTCCTGTTTTTAAAGTACAAAAAAGGATAAAAACAACCTTAACTAAGGCAGTTAAACAAAAAATCATTGATGATGAAACTATGGAGTTTTTGATATGTGAACATCCGGTTACCCCGGTACTGTATATGTTACCAAAAATCCACAAAGACCCCAAAAATCCCCCGGGACGTCCCACTGTATCAGGGATGGAATCTGTGACAACACATCTAGCACAATATCTGGATAAGTGTCTGACACCATTGCTATTAAACACTAAATCATTCATAAGAGATACTACTGATTTTTTGTCAAAAATTCAAGATATAAACTAGTCATCAGATTCCATCCTAATATCATGGGATGTCTCTAGTTTATTTACTATTATTCCACATGATTTAGGAATAGAGGCATGTCAGCGATTGTTAATTCAATCAGGCACCTACAAAATCGAACAAATTTCATTTCTGCTTGACCTTTTGAAAATTACTCTTGAGGAGAATTATTTTCTTTTCAGGGATACTCATTTATTGCAACTGAACGGAGCAGCGATGGGTTCAAATGTTCGACCCCCATATGCGAACGCATTTGTGAATATGATCGAGACGTCCTTCATTTATGTCAATGATTTATTTTTAAAACATTGCCAATGTTGGTACAGATTTGTGGACGATATTTTCGCTATATGGGATGGTAACATGGAAAGCCTATACTTATTTGATAAATACATTAACCATTTAGTACCTGGATTAAAGTTTAACATTGAAATTGGTAAAAATTAGATCTCCTTTCTTGATACTTTACTTTAACTGAACAATGGGCAGATTACTACCGACTTATATGTGAAACCCACGGACCGTAACCAATTGCTACATTTTAATAGCGTTCATCCCCCGAATGTTTTTTCATCGATCCCAAAGAGTCAGATGATGAGGGTGCAGCGGATCGTGAGTGACCCGCTGTGCCGTGATCAGAGACTTAATGAAATAAAAAACAAACTTACTAGTAGAAGATACCCACAAGCTTTAGTTAATATTGATTACTTTAATAAAGATTATAATAGATCACCCCGAAAGGAAAACAAGAGAATCCCCTTTATTATGCAGTATCATCCCTTCTCCAACAAAATCAACCAAATTGTCAAAAGACATTGGAATCTTTTAAGATCCAGTTACCCCATGGTACAGGAATTCTGGAATCCACCCATGTCCTCCTATAGAAAAGGTAGAACGATACGAGATCGATTGATTAAATCTGATCAACCTGTGGCTGCAGCAACCAAACTAACCTTTCTGGGACCAAAAAATTTGGGATCGTATCCCTGCTTGTCATGCATACAATGTAACTCTATGATTAAAGGTAAATACTTTACACATCCACATAGGGGTTTTAATATCCCCATACGGGGTTACTATACATGCCAATCCTCATATGTAATTTATGCCATAAAGTGCCCGTGCGGTTTAGTTTATGTAGGGGAGACTACACAAAAAATTAAAGACAGGATAGCGAGACACAAATACTCAATACGTGATAAACTAACCCAATTTCGTTGGCGAGACACTTTTTAGAATTTGGCCACAATGTATCACAATTAAAATATATGGTCCTAGAAGGTATTGAGAAAAATAGGAGAGGGGGCAACCGTGAATTGATTCTAAGAAAAAGAGAAGTATACTGGATACATTTTTTAAATACGATTGTTCCATATGGCTTAAATGTTGGATTTGGATCTTTATTTGTTTAATTGTTGGAATAAGCATTTAAAAGTAGTCAGATAAAGTAACTTTATGATGGGGATATCTTTTTGTTTTTACTCATGAATGCACCATTTCCCTGCATCTTTATAGGTATTCTGAATATATTAAAATGGGAGTGAGGAGATTGAGAGATTGGACACCTGCTGCTTATCCTTGCTTTAATGGCACGTTATAGATAAATATATGCATATATAGATGTTAAATGGTATGCGATTTGAATTAATTAGCCATATTGATTCCATGTGTGAAGTACTTCACTAAACCTGTATTTAAATGAATGATTGTAATGAAACCTTCAGATGTGCTCTCAGGAAGGGCACAAGCTTACTAGCCCGAAACGTAATCCATCCATCCATCCATCCATCCATATCTGAATCTACTCATATCTGAAACTGTGTAGGCAGTTGTTGCCTTTGATATTGCTTGAAAGGATTATGCTTGCTTTGTAAATCTCTCCTGAAGATATTGTGAACTAAAGCAAAGAAGTTTTTAAGTGCAGCAACCTCTTGGACTTTTTTTCTATATACAAGCTCGGTGGGAAGACCTGATTGCTGACACTAAATTGTAAGCAGAGTGCGGTTCTCCTCTACAAGTGAATATATCTATATATATGTGTATTTTTTGAAGGCCTTCTCCTTTGCTTTTATATGCATTTTTGCATTGGAGTTAAGCCATCCAAGACTTTTATTCGCTCTTTTAAATGTATTACCCAATGGGATGCATTGGCTAATGCCCTTATTTATCCCAATTTATGCCTTCTAGCAAGGTTTGTAGTTTAGCCTCCCTGGCGGTATTCCCGAGTGTGGCTCGGGGTTAAAATTCAGTACCATTAGCGGTAACCCCGAGCCACACTCAGGATCGCATTGCAGGATCCTGGGGCGGCTTTACTTACCTTGTCCCCGGGATCCTGCGATGTCCCCCGCAGTGTCCGAGGGCTCCGTCCTCCTCCGAAGCCTCTCCGTGCCAGGCTCCGTTCCCTGCGAGCGGCGCGACGCACGGGGGCGGAGCCTGGCGGCAAATTCAAAAAAATGTCAAAATCATAACACATACAGTACTGTATTCTTACAGATTACAGTACTGTATGAAATGATTTCACATCCCTTTTGTCCCCAGTGCTCTGGCCCATGCCCTGCATGCAGTTTTACATGATATACACTGTTCTTTCTGCCTGGAAAATGGAGATTGTCCATAGCAACCAAAAAGTGTCCCTTTACGTCAAAAGTGGCTTTAGACCAGCTAGAAAACAGCGATAGTAAATTAGAACACTTGCAGAATTGAGCGATAGTGAATTGTGGGGAAATTTATTTTATTACTATTTTTTTTAATTTTTTTTAATTATTTATTTTTATTTATTATATTATAATTTATGTTTTTGTGTTTCAAACTTTATCATACCCGGAATATCTACTAGACTCTGGTTTGGACAGATTTAAGTGTGTTATTGTTAAGATTTACAGACCTACAATATAAAACGCCAAGTTTCCATGCAAAATAATTGTACCGCTTTCAGCACCTAAAATCCGAAAGAATCATACCGCCAGGGAGGTTAGGGAAGTTCGCTCTTTTGAAATTCAGTGTCTTTGTACTCCCTATTTGTGTGATTTATACTGAAACCAATTGACCTATGATTGCTGTTACCTAAATTGCCCCATATTTCCAGATCCGTGATCAGGTCTGTATTGCTGGTAATCAGTAGATCCAGTAACGCTTTATTTCTAGTTGGTGCGTCTACCATCTGACCCATAAAATTGTCCTGCAAGACATTTAGGAACTGGCGAGCCTTAGATGAATGCGTGGTTCCTTCCGCCCAGTCTATGGCTGGATAATTAAAATCCCCCATTATGATAACACTTCCCATCCTTGCTGCTAATCCAAACTGTGATAGGAGATCTGTCTCCCCTTCTTCCCTCAGGTTAGGGGCCTATAGCATACTCCCAGTATTATTTTCCCCTTAGCTTCATCCCTTTGGAGCTCTACCCATAAGAATTCCACCTCCTCCTTAGCTCCCTTAGTGATGTCATCTCTCACATTCACTTGTACATTATTCTTGATATATAGGCATACCCCTCCCCCTTTTTTACCCTCTGTATCCTTGCGATAAAGGGTATACCCTTGAATAGTTGCCAGCCAATCATGAGAGCTGTTGAACCAGGTCTCTGAAATTCCCACAAAATCCAAATCCTCCTCGTACAACAGTATCTTTAGTTCACCCATCTTGTCCACCAGGCTCCTGGCATTGGTGAACATGCCACATAGTTTAGACCGGTTGCTTATTACTTCTTATTGGTATTGGTGTTCCGAGATTGCAACTAGGACTTGCTACTATACTTACCTTGGGTTTATGTGCTTTGGTCAACCTACCACTATCGACGGAAATGTCAGCCCAGTCCTCCAGGAACCCAAACCCCTCCTTACTACACCAGCTCTTCAGCCACTTGTTTACTTCCCTAATCTCCCTCTGCCTTTCTTGTGTGGCTTGATGTACCAGTAGTATTCCTGAGAATACTACCTTAGAGGTCCTTTTCCTCAATTTAGTTCCCAAGTCCCTAAAATCGTTCTTTAGGACACTCCATCTGCCTCTGACTTTGTCATTGGTGACAACGTGCACCATGGCAGCTGGGTCTTCCCCAGCCCCTCCCAGTAATCTGTCCACCAGATCCATGACGTGCCGAACCCGAGCACCTGGTAGACAACATACAGTTCGGTGCTTCAGGTCTTTGTTACAGATTGGCCTCTCTGTCCTTCTAAGAATTGAGCCCCCTACCACCAGAATCTGTCTTTCCTTTCCCCTCACTTCCCCCCAACTCTCACTGGAGGAGTTCTTCCCCTGGCAGCTAGGAGAGTCCCTCAGCTCCAGCAGTGCTGGTCCCTGACTGGTTTCACCAATGTCACTCAATGGAGCATACTTATTGGGATGCTCCAGTCCTGGATCAGCCTCCCTGGCACTTCCAGTAAAAAACACATGGCCCCTGCCCCCACCTATAACTGGCCTTCACAGCAAGGAGCACATGGAAGGGCAAACACATGAAAGACAAAAACAGAACACTCCATAGCTCAACTCACCAACCAGTCTGCTGACCAACCAAATTAACCTGTCGAGCAGTCTGTTAAAAACAGGGGTTTAGTTAGCACGCATTTGTAAACTCATGCGAAAGATGCGAGGCCTCTTCACGGCACCCTGTGTTGCTTGCAGTCCTGGGTCCCCCGAACACTTTTTATGGCAATAACTTGCATATAAGTCTTTAAAGTGGACGCTTTTGATTTTCGTGTCCCATAGACTTTTACGGTGTTCGCATAAATTTTTTGTCTGTTCGCATGTTCTGGTGCGAACCGAACTGGGGGGGTGTTCAGCTCATCCCTAGTGGGGAGAAGCACTCGCGCAGTAGCCACAAAAAGCTTATATTAGGTACTACTTTTTATTAGTAAAAAACTCAGTACAGCTCAGAAGGAATATCCAGCCAAATGAATAAAAGTTGCACCTAAACAGCTTCGGGAGCAATCGTATCATAAGATACACAAAAATCACTCACAAAAGATGGCTGCAGATTCCTGATGTGGAACTGGAAGCGTGACCTCCGCCCCAACGCATTTTAATGCGAGAGCACATCCTTAGAAGGTTGTAGCATGCTGACGTTAAGTTGTGGGTATATAATTAGCCTGCTCCATTAATGCTAATGGCTCGGTCCCGGACATGTTATGGGTGGCATCTTATGGGAGTCCTAAGCTCTACCACTGCCATTTTCCAAGAGATATATCACCCCTCTGGCTTATTTTAAACACAATACCTAACGCATCTATGTCAGCACGGGGGCGGAGCTACATAATGATGTCACCTAGCAGCTTCCGCATCTGGAATTGGTGGCCACTTTTGTAAGTGCCTTATTGTATCTTATGATGTGATTTCTCCCAGAGCTGTTTTGGTGGAACTTTTATTGAATTTGGCTGGATTTTCCTGCTGTTTAATGTATACTGAACTCTTCTCAGTTGTTTTAATAATAAAATGTACTACACTATATAAGCTTTTTGTGGCTCCACTGCGCAAGTGTTTCTCTCTACATAGCAGCTACTATTGGATATGGATGGTCCAGATAATCTTTCTGGGGGTGAATACTGGAGGGCCTGATACACTTGTGAATATTTTTTGTGGCCATGCATGATGCAAGGTTACAGTATCTCTGGTGAGAAAATAGTTGTAGGTGTGGTGAACACATTGGGTGTTACAAGTCTCTCCACTGGAAGTATCCTCTTACCAATTTTGGAGCATCCCTACTGCTATTTGTTGATGTGCGCCGTGCCAATTTACATCTGGTGAGTGCATAGTGGTGTTGGTCTGCTATATACCCTTTTGGTGGCGGAATTCATGGAACAAGACACCATCATATTTTACACATAAATAACTTCATTACTTTGCATACTAAGAAGATTATATTAAAAACACTTTATTGTTCCATACTTTTAAAACACTGCACAGAGAACTTTCTGTTTATCGGTTTCACTGTGGGGGTTTATTGGATTGCATTTAGAACATATATTTATTCATTATTTTAATATTTTATGTTATTTTGTTACTCACTAACATACAGTGTTTTGATGTATTATTTGATATTGATTTACACACTTTTAAGTGCGGCATTCGGAAACACTGTACTCTGAGGTTTATATAATGACCTTTATGCCAGCTGCCACTATTATATCTCTAGTGCTGACTTTTACTTCTTTTTTAATTATAATAGTTAGTTTGTTTGGGCCAGCTTGACCTAAATAAATATTTAAAGCAAAACTAAAAACTTGGAGTTAGGCTTTAAACCAAAAAAAAATTAAAAATGGGCAAATATTCATTGTTAGATCAACATGTATTGTAAAGTAGTGAGTAGTAAAGAAAGTGATTTTTTTTGTTACATTTTGCCCTCCCATTGATGCCAATACTTATACATTTTGGAAAAACTGATTTCTGGTTTTGTCAGAATTTCCCCCAAATTTTTAGCAAAACATACTGGAGTCAATGGGAAAGTGATTTTTCATAATTGTATCCATGATGTATGAGTCATACCTCCTCTCCCAAAGTAGAACTATAGGCAACATTTTTTTTTCATTAAGGATAGGATAGGGGAATTATAACCCCTGTCTGATTTTTTTTTTTGGTTGTCACCTGTGTTCTATTGGGGAGATTTACCTTCACTTCCTGTCCAATAGCTATAAAGAAGTGAGATGAAATTGATGCAAATTAAAGGAAACCCTTTAACCCCCCCCCCCCAGGTGAGCAATCATCAAGCATTTTTTGACTGTTGACTGCATTAATAGCCACTTTGTTGTCTTTTATGTGCAACAGATAACGACAAAAATATTAACCAAACCACAATATACAAGGCCATCCACAACATTGCCCCCAGCTACATCACCAACCTCATCTGCAGATATCGCCCAAATCGTCCCCTCCGCTCCTCCCAAGACCTCCTGCTCTCTAGATCCCTTGTTACCACCTCTCATGCTCGCCTTCAGGACTCCTCCTCCAGAGCCTCTCCCATCCTCTGGAACTCCCTGCCCGGCTATATCCGATCAGCCCCTAACCTGTTCACCTTTAGGAGATCCCTGAAAACTCACTTATTCAGGGAACCTATCCCACACCCACCTAACACCTGTCCCCGAGCCACCCCCATCAAATCATTCCCCGCATCTATTACCTTTGGTACCACCATCCACTTCCTTTAGAATGTAAGCACTACAAGCAGGGCCCTCCTGTCCCTCCTGTATTGAACTGTACTGTAATTGTGCTGTCCCCCCTCTACATTGTAAAGCACTGCGTAAACTGTTGGCGCTATATAAATGGTGTATAAAAATAATAATAATAAACCTACTTGCATATAAAATCAAGCTCTTCAGTGTCATCCAAGTCTTCATTTACTTTCATGTTATGGGTATTCTGAGCCATACTGTCTCCCAGGCTGATAAGACAGTTAGCAAAGCCTTTATAAATAGTGTCACAGTTCTTGCTTGCCGCATTTACAGGAATATGATAAACTTCAAGGAACAGAGAGAGAGAGAGAGAGAGAGAAACAAAGCAACAGTTTGATGAGTATGTCAGTTTGATGAGTTATGTAAGTAATTCAGACATAACATATCAATATCAGAATGTTATCATAAATAGGATGCGTTCAAAGTCTAAGTCAATTTAAATCTTTTGTTTTCTGATAAGGCAGGGAAGGCTTAAAACCATTGTCGGGTTCTAAAATCGTTCTTTGTCCCTACTAAAGTGATTTTTTTTAAATCATGTTTTAAATGCTGTCTGTGTCCCTGTTTAAGTTATTTCCCTTAGCTATGATAACGAGTTCTTGGGGGACAGAGACGAATGAGGAAAATGTTATACTTATCTGACGGTAATTTTCCTTTCCTGATGCAAGCATGACAGCATATATGTATATGTAGGCTCCGCCCACCCTGCCCTATCTCAGGACTGGTTATACTATAAGAGTAGGTCTCCTCCCTGCCCGCAGAATTATTGTAACTTAGTATCACTGCGAAGCCTTTCTTTCATTTCTTTTTCTTTTTTTTTTTTTTTATATAGTTTCGGGAGGGACCTATATGCTGTCATGCTTGCATCAGGAAAGGAAAATTACCAGCAGGTAAGTATAAAATTTTCCTCATTCCTGACACAGCATGACAGCATATACGTATGGGATGTACCAACTCACCAGACGACAAGGGTGGGTACTGCTGAAGTGTTTAAGTTGAGGATTAGATCTATCCCCACTAACGACTGAGATGTATTGTAGTTAAGGCTGCTGGGGTCCACAAGAATGGACCCCCAGCGTGTTAAATTTAGACCAGGTCGTAGTTTATATATTAACTCTGGAGGGACTCCTTTGGAGTTCCGCCCATGGACACGCAATCAGTTTGGAAGAGCGGTCTCTGCCCTTATGTGATAGATTTGTCCTAGCCATCTAAGCCCTTTGACTGACTTGATCCGCACCCCTGCGATTATCTTCATTGGACAGTGCTTGTCTTCTGCTGTCGTTAGGCCTGATGAGCCTATCGTTTTTCTCCTTGAAGAAGGGCCAGTTCTATGTCTCTCTTGAACCTTGAATCTATTTTTAATGTTTGCGGTACTTCAAACACCCAATTTGGATATGCCAAAAGGATGATGTTCTAACCTAGGTTGCAAAGATACCAACCTTTGTATAGTGTTGGAAGAGACTAGAGCCATTTTGCCTGATAATTTTAGCAACAAGGTAGTTCATGGCTTGACACTTGGATGTCTAAGATCCTTCTAGACCTATTTCCCATACAGAATACTTATTCCGTGTTACTGGCCATGTAGTTGAGGCTCTTTTGTTGCGTTTTGGAAAGACTTCAGTCTACGACCACTGCAACTCTGACTTTTGGACACCTTGCCCTCCATTGACATGAATACCCGGCGAGTAACAACTTGTGATGATTGGTATGCCTAATAGCTGATACACTGAAAGATTAGTTAGTTAGGTAGGTCATTGTTGTAATGAGACTAGTTGGTCTCTAGATGATGGCTCTTCCCGACTCAGAGTCTGTACTAGGACTCTTTTCCCCGAACCTGGAAGTCATGGAACCTGGAAGTCATTGCACCAGTCTGTTGACCAAACAAGGCTCACCAGTCCTTGCTCCCATAAGTCGACCCCTACTGGACCCAATATGCCCGGAGTTTGTGGAAAGGTCACAGTCTGCCAGATGACCTTGTAGTGAACTCTAATGGCCAAGCAAAGGTACTTGCCGAAACATGGGCATCTCGAAGTGTGTACACACTTGTGAACGACCACAACATACAGGATATACAAGGTAATACCGACATATAATCACACACATAGGTTGGACTTGGTCAACTTGTGTCTATCCTCAACCTGACCCACTATGCAACCATGCGATTATGCAACTTGCTAGGTCTAAAGACCATCTACAGTCTTAGCCTAGGTTTCCACTATTGCGACCTAAAAATCGTGTGAGTTTACTGTGATTTCTATGCGACTTGAATCAATGCCTGTGTATTCTTTATGTCCATGGCCCCAAGTTAGATCACAGTGGGATCAAAAGTAGTGTAGATACTACTTTTGAAGTCGCTGCGACTTGGAGTTGCACCGCTATGAACGATACTCCTTGGAAATCATGGGGTATGATTTGTGGAGGTCAAGCCTTACTGACGGCTAGAGAGATTAATTGCAACGATGGCCTATGCAATTTTGGATCCTCATCGTTCCACTTGTTATTCAAGTCAGACTTTTGACTAACGACCATGTAGCCACAACCCTTGTGCTCTAAAGCGTCATGGAGGGAATGCAATGAATTGGTAGAGAGGAATGAAAATTCCATGGGCTTGCTTAATGCACAGGACCCATGGATCCTAAGCTCAAATTTACATATAACTGTCAGCTGACCCTACTGGGCGGCTTGGCTTTAGGCAAATAAGGATGATTATTGATTCTTTATTCTCTGCTATAGTTCTCCCAGGTTTAACCTGTCATTCACTCTTCGTTACTTTGTCTTTTGGCTGTCCTCTGGTCATTGGTGATTAACATAAGGGATTAATCCTCCTTCTAGATATCACCAGATCCGGCTTGAACAGTCACCACTCTGACTTAAAGCGGCATGCGTTTACTTATAGGATGAGCCATAAGGTTTCACTGACTACAATGATTACTGGAGAAACAGCATACAGTCTTGTTTCCGCAGTGGCTGAACTGCATCATTGGCCACTCCATTTTCAATCTAGGATCTGCCATCATAGAGCGTTTATCACTGAACAGAACTCTGCTTTCATCCTGTCTGGGGTCCTGACAGTCTGGCTACCGAAGTGAGCTCAATCGCAGGTCACAAAACACTACTTAATAGTAGTGTGAACCTTCTTCATCTCCGGATCTATTTGCTGTCCCAGGGTCTCTGCAAAGGATATTATTTCTTCTGTTGGAAGAATGGCACCCTTGGTTAATCTGATGAAGCTTGTTTGGCTGGCTGCTTTTGAGGCAGAGGTACCCTTTAGATGACTTTGTTTGAATAGCTTAGTACCTGAGCTCCACATAGTCAGTTTGGACGGGGTTAAAGTATCCACCTCTTGCTTCTGATATGTCAACTTGCCATAGTAATTTCCCAGAAGCAAGCTCTGAGGTAGAGGTTGCTTTTAAATAAACACAGCTGTTTGATTAGGCTTGGTATGGAACCATTAGTGACTGTAGGCTTTCTCAGTCTCTGCCTCTGGCCTGCAACTTTGTTTTGCATTTTGGCCGACACACCAGTTACCACCAGACCACTATGATTACTGTAGAGATCTCTTGAACTGCCTCCTCTGGCAGTGAACTACATAGTGGTTCCTTCAGGGCTGAAGAGGATCTGTCCCTTGTTGCAGAAGCAGGTTGACTGGTGTTGGTGTTGAAGGCTGGAGAGATTTACACCCATTATGCCCATAATGTGCACTCTTTTAGGATATAGCATATGCCTACCTGCCCTCACCTTAGTTAAAGTTGCTGGTCTCTAGGAAGGCTGATTGCTACTGGTTCACAGATAAGCTGAAAGCCTAGAGCCATGCCTGGGAGTATTTGCTATAAGTAGTAACCACTACAAAACCACATATCTCTCTGTGGGGTACCCCAAATAACCCCACTTACACATTGCTAACAGGTAAGTACTAAGGAATGTGACTAAACAGATCCTGACTTTTATTTTAGCACCAAGGTCAGCCTGTAAATGCATAGAAATAAACACATAACAGTCATTCATACTGTAGAATTAATGTAATCACAGGTAAGCAGCACAAGTTAATAATCATCTGACAATTAGCACTAGCAGGTTAAACCTACCTTAGACACATGTACCACCAAGGATCATACCACAACCAACCATCAATACACAGTGAACCCAGCTTGCAGGGCCAGGCCCTGCATTAATAGGAAAGGACTCAGTATCACCTGTTATCAGTCCAAGCATTAGCAATACTGCAGACACAGACTTCAACCTGTGAAATATTAGTAACAGAGTGGCACTATGGACAGCCAGTAAGATTCACATGTGTGATATATGCTTTTCAGAAATGCAAACTAACAGCATACCTGCAGACAATAAGTCAAGACTGTAGGGCCAGGCTTGTTCAGTTAATAGAAAGGCTTCAGCCCAGCACAGCACACCTGCTATCAGCATTAGCAGTTTTGCAGACACAACCACAACCCTTCAGAAATGCAAGCTTAACCACATACTTACAGCAATAACTGAATAATATGGATTTGTGCACCATGTGGTGCCTTACCACCTGCATGCTTCAAGTCCAAACAGAAAGTCCAATGTATGTCCATCCATGGCGTCATGATAAAGGAGCAATCCCTAGAGACCATATGCCCTCACCCCCCTTTCTTCCTGGATCCTGAGGGCGGGAGGTCTCCCCCATATAGGCCTTCATGTCTGCCTGTACAGTGGTGCGCTTCGTCACAGGAGAGGCTTGAACCTGTGCGGCTTGGCCAGAAGCGTCTGGTAAAGGTGAGGGAAAGCAGTAGCATAACCGGCTGTAGCAGTGAGGAAAAAAAAAAGAGAATGCTGCGGGCAGGGAGGAGACCTACTCTTATAGTATAACCGGTTCTGAGATAGGGCAGGGGGGCGGAGCCTACCCATACGTATATGCTGTCATGCTGTGTCAGGAAATCGGAATTTCATTGGGTATTTACCGTTTATTTTGTTGGAGGGCAAAATATTTTATTATTAACTACCCTGGCACCTTGTATTTGGTCCATTTGTACAAAACAACATTCATAAACAAAAAATGGTGAAAAACCTTTTGGGTGTTGCTATGACTAATTTAATTTTTAGAAGCATTTTACCAGGGGCATCAGATATTCACAGGAAGAAATGAATGCACTATACTGACTGGACATTTTTTTACTTCTTTTGGATTTTGTTTCACATGCAATTTACAACCCCAATTCCAAAAAAGTACGAACACTTTGTAAAATCTAATAAAAACAGAATACTATAGTTTGCAAATCTCATAAATCCATATTTTATTCACAATAGAAAATAGGAAATAGAAAACATATCAAATATTTAAACTGAGAAAATGTACCATTTTAAGAAAAATAAAAGGTCATTTCAAAATTGATGGAGCAACACGCCTCAAAAAAGTTGGGACAATGGCATGTTTACCACGGTGTTACCACTGATATAGGATTCTAACTGCTCAATAGTTCTGGGGGGTTTTTTGCCTTGTTTTTCATTTCAAGATGTGTCAAATATTTTCAGTTGGTGAAAGGTCTGGACTGCAGGCAGGCCAGTTAAAGTGGAACTTCAGTCATTTTTTCATCTTTCCATCTATTACATCTTCTGCCCTTGTTGTTTTAACTTTGGATAGTAAAACATTTTTTTTCTGCCAGTAAATGCCTTATACAGCCCACTTCCTGTTTCTTGTCTGGTAAAAAGCCTAGGCTGACATCATGCACAGCTCTCTCTCACTCTCGTGAGATTTTGCCAGGAAGGGAGGGGAGATGAGTCATAGGAGGGCCAATGAGAGCTGAAGGGCTGGAGGTGTGCCTCTGTGTAAATTCAGGAAGTGAGCTTCAGCTGCCCACAGTTAAAATGGATGCAGCCAGACTCAGTGGAGGGAGAATTCTGCAGCATATTTGGCAAGTACAGAATCACAGTGTATATAAAATAATATGCAAAGTGGTTGGATGGAAGCATCAGAGTGGCAAAGATGTTTTTATTACAAATTATGTGAGCAGACTGCAGTTCCTCTTTAAGCACACAGACTCTTCTACTACAAAGTCATGCTATTGTCATAGATGCTGTATGCAGTTTAGCATTGTCTTTCTGAACTATGCAAGGCCTTTCCTGAAAAAAAGTTGGATGGGGGCATATTTTATATATGACTGATCTAAAACCTGGATATATCTTTCAGCATTGATGGTGCCATTCCAGTTGTGCAAGCTGTCCATTCTATACACCCCCATACTATCAGAGATGCAGACTTTTGAACTGAGTGCTGATAGCAAACGGGAAGGTTCCTCTCCTCTTTAGTCCAGAAAATACGGCGCTCATGGTTGCCAAAAAGAATGTCAAATTTTGATTAGTCTGACCACAGCACATTTTCCACTTGGCAACAGACCATTTTAAATGAGCTCTGGCCTGGAGAAGACAGCAGCATCTCTGGATCATGTTCAGACATAGCTTCTTCTGTGAATGATAGAGCTTCACCTTGCATTTTTTGGATGGCACAGCGAACTGTGTTCACAGACAGTGATTTTTGGAAGTATTCCTGAGCCCATGCAGTGATGGCTATCGCAGAATCATACTTTTTTTAACCACTTCCCGCCCGCCGGCCGTCATATGACGTCCTTGACTTTGAGTGGGGATATCTGAATGATGCCTGCAGCTACAAGCATCATTCAGATATCGTCTTTTAGAGCCAGTGATTCCCTACACCATAAGAATGCTCATAGCGGCTTCAGCATCTGGTTCAGCCGCATGATTATTCTTCCGGCGGTGAGAGGGGACGCCCCCCCCGCCACCCTCTGATGCTTCTACCGACTCTCCCCTGCCATTGGTGAGTCTGAGAACAGATCCGCCAGCCCCAGATGCTGATCATAGAAATTTACAGCAGACCAGATGGTCCCCAGAGTCTCTATGATCGTTCGGAGGCTGGGCACGATGTTGTCACTTAACACCTGGCCTCTGCATTCAAACAAATGGCGCCACCTCAGCTGGGAAGTTGAGATTTTTTTTTAGTTTTATTATTTCAGGCTTCCCAGCCTAGAGGTGAGATGTTTGGTCTTATTTACCCCATACCTCACTGTAAAGAGGACCTGTCAGGCTTATTCTTATTACAAGGGATGTTTACATTCCTTGTAATAGGAATAAAAGTGATTAAAAAAAATGTAAAAAAAGTGTCAGACTAGAAAAATAAAAGTAAAATGAAATATAAAAACAACATTTTTCTTTTTTTAAAGTGCCCCAGTGAGCTGCAGCATGGTGGCCAAGCCCATACAGCAGTGTAACAGGACAGGATCCACTCAGAACAGGCCTCGCCAAGAAGTTGAGTGCACATGCTCAGTGTCATATCCAGAGGTTGTCTTTGACAAATAGACGTATGAGTGCTGCCAGGATTGCTGCAAAGGTTAAAGGGGTGTGGGGGGGGTAAGCCTGTCAGTTCTCAGGCCATATGATGCACACTGCATCAAATTGGTCTACATAGCTGTCGTCCCAGAAGGAAGCCTCTTCTAAAGATGATGGACAAGAAAGCCTGCAAACAGTTTGCTAACGACAAGCAGACTAAGGACATGAATTACTGGAGCCTGATGACCTGTGGTCTGATGAGAACAAGATAAACTTATTTGGTTCAGATGATGTCAAGCCTGTGTGGAGGCAACCAGGCGCGGAGTACAAAGACAAGTGTGTCTTGTCTACAGTCAAGCATGGTGGTGGGAGTGTCATGGACTGGGGCTGCATGAGTGCTGCCGACACTCGGGGGGCTACAATTCATTAAGGGATGCATAAATGCCAACATGTACTGTGACATACTGAAGCAGAGACTGGGCCGCAAGGCAGTATTCCAACATGATAACGACCCCAAACACACCTCCAAGATGACCACTGCCTTGTTAAATAAGCTAAGGGTAAAGGTGATGGACTGGCCAAGCATTTCTCCAGACCTAAACCCTATTGAGCATCTGTGGGGCATCCTCAAATGGAAGGTGGAGGAGCGCAAGGTCTCTAACATCCACCAGCTCTGTGATGTCATCATGGAGGAGTGAAAGAGGACTCCAGTGGCAACCTGTGAAGCTCTGGTGAACTCCATGCCAAAGAGGGTTAAGGCAGTGCTGGAAAATAATGGTGGCCACACAAAATATTGACACTTTGTACCCAATTTGGACATTTTCACTTAGGGGTGTACTCACTTTTGTTGCCAGCGATTTGGACATTAATGGCTGTGTGTTGAGTTATTTTGAGGGGACAGCAAATTTAAACTGTTATAGAAGCTGTACACTCACTACTTTACATTGTAGCAAAGTGTCATTTCTTCAGTGTTGTTGCATGAAAACATATAATAAAATATTTACAAAAATGTGAGGGGCGTACTTACTTTTATAAGATACTGTACATTGGATGTTGGATTACATATTTGCGGGCTACAATGTGATGTACTGGAAGCACCCTCACCATGTGAGTGCAATTTTTTAAAGTTTTGTGAATAAACACATGATGGTTTTAAGCAGTAAAGCACTATGTACAGTGGTTTCTCTGTTTACATATATGATTGAATGAAGACATCATTGGGAGTAACAGCATAAGGTAAAGTTGGCTAGACATATGGCAAACTCAGGA
Organism: Aquarana catesbeiana; assembly: GCF_042186555.1. NCBI lineage: Eukaryota > Metazoa > Chordata > Amphibia > Anura > Ranidae > Aquarana > Aquarana catesbeiana. The sequence continues at coordinate 169,650,931 of NC_133334.1, read as the reverse complement.
ACAGGATAAAAGTAATCTAAAGTCCCATACCAAAGGAGGAACACAAGTGCATTGTGACCCAACTTAGGTGGGGGGGGTCATAAACCCAAGGTGAGAGTCCATCTGGTGGAGGGAGCATGTGCACAAAGCAGGGGATACACATAGAAAGTTGAATATCGCAAATTGAAATATCCTAATGTATGGTATTTCACAACACATACATGGATTCTATTGATGGGACTTTTTTTGGAATTCTAGATTATTATTAACATTTGTTGGCACAATTGTGGTGGCTTTATTTTTTATATTATTTTTTATATTTTTTAAAAATATTTTTGTGTTTTAAATATTTTTTGTGTTGTCGGGTGTTATCATATTATCACACATTGGGGGTCATTTAATATAGCGCTGAGCGCTAATTAGCGCTAAAATGAAATTCACTGTAGCTCTGGTGCAAAAATACTCCCAAAGTCCAATTTACTATAGCTCCCAGAAAACAGATAGCGCCCAAACCCTTAGTCTTGTTAGGACCTGGAGAATTGCACATGCAAATAATGTTCAGAGCATGATATGATCAGCCTAAATAGTACTGAAATATGCAGTATATTTTTTAAAGATAATCTGCTTTTAAAGTGTGAAAAAGTGATTTCTACACTGAAATATCTTTAAAAGTCTGAGTAAAGATAAATTCCCTGTCTCTTTACAACTAGGTGCCAGCACAACTGAGCATGCTTGCTCTCCATCTCACAAAAATCTTTATCCAAGCTCACACAGGTGTCTTTACAAACCACAAACAATACCATTAGTTACATAGTAGGTGCGGTTGAAAAAAGACACAAGTCCATCAAGTCCAACCTATATGTGTGATTATATGTTAGTATTACATATGTATAAAAAACCAAAGGTTAACGCTGCGCTAGAAACCTAGTAATTGATTGATAGCTATAAAGGATTAACCCTTACAGACTAAAGCAAATTAATACAAAAGTAAACAAAAAATCAGAGATTTTACCCTAAATTACCAAAAGCAGCCAGCATCAAAAAGTCAGACACAAACTTCAGATGTTAATAATAAAAATAATGCAGCGCTAAGGGTAACCAAAAAATGAAAAAAATTTTTTGTTTGTGAACAAAAAATTATTATGAAAAATTTGTGAACTATAATGTCATAAATGATACCACAAAAAACATACCATAAGATTATTATGACCACTGAAAGATTGTGCAAAGGATTGTGCATTCAAGTGATATTATCAAACAAACCAAAAAGTGATCATATAAAAAGTCCCATTAGGTGAATACACCTAAGTGAATATGAGGCTCCTTACCGACTCTGAGTTGGTAAGGAGCCTCATATTCACTTAGGTGTATTCACCTCTTGGGAGATTGGATCTTTTCATCACGGACTTTGGATTATCTTTTTTTATGTTTATGAACTTTACATATATTTAAAATTGCACCAATTGTGATGGGACTTTTTATATGATCACTTTTTGGTTTGTTTGATAATATCACTTGAATGCACAATCCTTTGCACAATCTTTCAGTGGTCATAATAATCTTATGGTATGTTTTTTGTGGTATCATTTATGACATTATAGTTCACGAATTTTTCATAATAATTTTTTGTTCACAAACAAAAAATTTTTTTCATTTTTTGGTTACCCTTAGCGCTGCATTATTTTTATTATTAGTATTACATGTGCTGTGGTCGTTCAGGTGCTTATCTAATCGTTTTTTGAAACTATCAATGATCCTCGCTGAAACCATCGCCTGTGGAAGGAAATTCCACATGATTGCCGCTCTTACAGTAAAAAACCCTCTACGCAGTTTAAGATTAAACCTCTTTTCTTCTAATTGTAATGAGTGGCCACGTGTCTTATTAAATTTCTTGGAAAAGTTTTATCTCTATTGTGGGGTCACCAGTAGAGATGGGCTGTCTGTTCGAGTCGAACATGAGTTCGATTCAAACATTGGCTGTTCGATCATTTGACGTAGATCAAACATTATGGGCCGCTCACACCAAATTTGAGTGATGCATCACGGCCCATAATGCACTGCGTCATTGCAGTGCATTGCTGGCTGATGATTGGCCAAGCATGCACTATGACCCGCGTGCTTTGGCCAATCACAGCGCCGTCAGCAAAGAGAGCCATAATTATGGCACAGGGGGTTAAGTCCACGCCCCACACAATATAAGGCCGCCTGCACGTCGGCTGAGTGTAGTGTGTTGGTGGCATTGTTAAGAGAGAGACAGAGAGAGACAGAGAGTGTAATTTCATTTAGTTTGAGCAGGCAGGCGATTCAGTTAGCTGCAGCGTATATTTAGTATTTATGCATCCCGGTTCTGTGTATGTATATATATATATATATATATATATATATATATATACTGTATACAGTTTAGCTAGATCTCACTGTAGACCGTTCCTGTTGTACTGTTTCTAATATACTTTAGGCAGGCAGTTGATTCAGTTAGCTGCAGTGTATTTCATATATATATACACAGGCCTGTATATATATAGTCTAGCCAAGCCTATACCTGACTGTAGACCATTCCTGGAGTACGTGTTCAAAGACACTTTCAGGCAGGTGACTCAGTGAGCTGCATACCTGACTGTAGGCCATTCCTGGTGTACTGTTTTTAGTAAACTTCAGGCGTTGTTTTGCTAATCTAATTGTACAGTATGTCTGGAAGGCACTAAAAGAGGGCAAGCAGGCTCTGTGTCTACAGCCAACAGTGCCGGTCACGACACGGTGCATCCTCAGCATGTGGCCGTGGGGCACGCTTGTCCTTTTTTTCGGCAGCTGGCCGTGTTAAGCCACAACATGCAGAAGAGTTGGTAGAGTGGATGACCAAGCTGTCCTCATCCTCTGTCACCCAGCTACTTTGTCTGCCAATGCAGCTGCCAAAGCGGACTCTTCCATCGGCTCAGTGTCATCAGTCACTCCTTCCCTAGCCCCACCATCATGCCCTGAGAAATCCCCCGAACTGTTTGACCACAGTGTAGGGTACATGCTGCAGGAGGATGCACAGCGTTTTGAAGGCTCTGATGATGGTACCCAGGTTGAGGATGAAGGCAGTAACGTGAGCCCAGAGTAAAGGGGTGCCCAAGAAGGACAAGAAACTGGCAGTCATGTTCCCCCAGCTGCAGCATACTGCCAGGTTTGCTCCAGTGGCGAGGAGGGAGGGGATGATGAGGTCACTGACTCTACGTGGGTGCCAGATGGAAGAGAGGAGGAGGAGGCACATCTCCAACGAGGCAGGATGCCCTCCAGGGGCCAGCTTAAGGGCAGGCAACCGACTGCATCACACCGCAGAGCTCCGCATGTGCAGGGTGCTGCTGACTCCGCATGTTTTTCTGAAAGTTCTTTGGTGTGGGCCTTTCTTGAGACGTGTGCAGCAGATCGTACCGTTGCTGTTTGCAACATGTGTCTGAAGTGTATCGAGCATGGCCAAAACAACAGCCGCTTGGGCACCACATGCTTGACCAGACATATGTCGAGCTCCCATGCAGTCTGTTAGCATCAGTACTTAACCGGTTCAATACCGGGCAATTTCACCCCATTCCTTCCCAGGCCAATTTTTAGTTTTCAGCGCTGTCGCACTTTGAACGTCAATTGCGCGGTCATGCAACGTTGTACCCAAAAAAAATTGACGTCCTTTTTTTCCCACAAATAGAGCTTTCTTTTGGTGGTATTTGATCGCCTCTGCGGTTTTTTAATTTTTGCGCTATAAACAAAAGAAGAGCGACAATTTTGAAAAAAACACAATATTTTTTACTTTTTGCTATAATAAATATCCCAATTTTTTTTTTAAAAAACAAATTTTTTCCTCAGTTTCAGCCGATACATTTTCTTCTACATATTTTTGGTTAAAAAAATCGCAATAAGCGTATATTGATTGGTTTGCGCAAAAGTTATAGTGTCTACAAAATACCGGATAGATTTTTGGCATTTTTAAAAAAAAAATATTTATTTTTTTTTTAGCGGCGATCGCAATTTTTTTTCATGACTGCGACATTATGGCGGACACATAGGACACTTTTGACACATTTTTGGGACCATTCACATTTATACAGCGATCAATGCTATAAAATTGCATTGATTACTGTGTAAATGTGACAGGCAGTGAAGGGGTTAACCACTAGGGGGCGGGGAGGGGTTAATATGTTTCCTAGGGAATGATTCTAACTGAAGGGGGAGGGGACGCTCAAGGGGAGGAGACCGATCAGTGTTCCTCCGTTCTGGGAACACAGATCGCTCTCCTCAGAGCTGACAGGCTGTGGATCTGTGTGTTTACACACACAGATCCACGGTCCGGCCCGGTTAACGGGCAATCGCGGGTGCCCGGTGGACATCGCGGCCGCCGGGCACACGCACCGGGTCCCGAGCAATGCGGCGGGCGCGCTCGCGCGCTCCCGGCGGCGTGCGTGCGCCCCCTAGACGGCCGGGAATCCCAGGACGTCATATGACGTCCACCCAGGATGGGAGATCCCATCTGTGGACGTCATATGACTATGGCTGGGTAGGGAAGTGGTTAAAAGTACCACACCAAAGAACAAGGCAGACTTCTCCTTGCTCCTCATCAGCTGGGATCTCCAACCCCACTATAACTTCAGTCCTCTCAGAGACCTGCACTGAGAGGAATGAAGGTGTAGAATTCGGTGTCCCAAGCACATCTGGGAAATCTGCTAGCGGTACACCAACATCCGATTTTAGCAGGCAAATTTCCCTACCCCAGTTGCTAAACCGGTGAAAGAAATTCGGTCCCAGCCATCCACATGCTCAGCGGCTGAATGCTAGTTTGGCTAAATTGCTAGCACTCCAACTGCTACCTTTTCAACTGGTAGACTCTGCCCCCTTTTGAGAATTTGTGGAATGTGCGGTACCTCAGTGGCAGGTTCCCAAACGCCAATTTTTTTCTCGGAAGGCCATTCCGGCTCTCTACCAACATGTGGAAGGCAATGTCTTGGCCTCGTTGGACAGGGTGGTCAGCGGTAAGGTGCATATTACTGCTGACTCATGGTCCAGCAGGCATGGAGAGGGACGTTACCTTTCTTTCTCGGCACACTGGGTAACCCTGCTGGCAGCTGGGAAGGATGCAGGACAGGGTGCAGTATTGTTGGAGCTTGTTCTGCCACCACGCCTTGAAAATGCTGGTAGTGGTGATTCTGCCACACCTCTCTCCTCCACCCCCTCCTCTTCTTCCACTATGGCCTCTTCCTGTGCAGATTTGTCCTCGGAACCAGTGGTGCTCCGTAGGCATTCTAGGAGCTACACAAGCACTCAGGCAAAAAGATGCCATGTGGTGCTTGAGTTGGTTTGCTTAAGGGACAGGAGCCACACTGGGGCAGAGATTCTGTCAGCTCTGCAGGGACAGGCTCAGAGGTGGATAACGCCATGCGAGCTTCAGCCAGGAATGGTGGTTTGTGACAATGACACCAACCTCCTCTCTGCCCTCCGACAGGGACACTTCACACATGTTCCCTGTTTGGCTCACGTCCTTAATTTGGTGGTGCAGCAGTTCTTGTGCAGGTACCCAGGCTTACAGGATCTCCTGAGGCAGGCCAGGAAAGTCTGTGGGCATTTCCGCCGGTCATATAATGCCAGTGTTCGGCTGGCTGACCTCCAAAAGGAATGCAACCTGCCCAAGAACCGCCTCATCTGTGACATGCCCACCAGGTGGAACTCAACACTGGCAATGCTGCAGCGGCTGCACATGCAGCAAAGGGCCATCAATGACTACCTGTGCAAGTATGGCACCAGGACAGGGTCAGGGGAGCTTGGCTTTTTTCGCCACACCAGTGGCTCATGATCAAGGATTCATGCACAGTCCTGTCACCATTTGAGGAGGCCACGAGGATGGTGAGCAGTGACAGTGCATGCATCAGTGATACTGTCCCTCTTGTCTTCCTGTTGGAGCACACGCTGTGTGGAGGACTTCCTTACCTCTCAAGACCCCTTTATCCAGACAGTATTCCTGTAGGCCCGCCTATCACACAGGAAGAGGAGGATTGTGTCAGCATGGAGGTGGAGCCTGGCACTCAGCATCAGCAGCAGTCTTCAAGGGATAATTTTCAGTCCTCAGAAACCCATGGACTTGTACGTGGCTGGGAGGAGGTGACTGCGGATCAGGTTGTCCTTAGTGACCCAGAAAATCCATGGCCTCCCTGATCCTGCAAAGCCTGGATCTGTGTTATCAAGGAGAGGGATCAGTACTGGATGGCAACCTGTCAGACTTTTACTTACCAGACTGATGAGTCCGCTTGGGCAGAAGGTAGACTCCCTTACTTATACGACTCATGGCCCCTGGTAGAGCAGACAGGAGGCACGAGAGTGCGGAATGGTATGAGAACCTGCTGAAGAGATCCAGGTACAGGATGAGAGATGATCTTCAGACAACAGGTCAGTAGTTTTTTCCGTAACACTGGTAACAGGTGCTGAGCAGGAGCAAGACAGGCAGATCGGGACACAAGCAGGGTTCGGCAACAGACTGGCAGCAAGGTACAATAGGAGCAGGCAGAAACGGAGTCAAACAGGCCAAGGTCAGGTACAGGCAGCAAACAGGAGAATCCAAGGGCAATCGTCAGGAGATCAAGTAAACAGGAAGACATGACAGGAAACAGGAACTATGGCACAGGAAGCTGATGATCAGGCAGCACTGAACAGAGTGCCTGACAAACTTAAATAGGCCGGCTTGCTCACAGGCACGCCTCCAGGCAGCCAATCCCATGACCAGCAAGGTGAGCTCTCTGACAGTGCCCCCTCCCTAAGGGCAGCCTCCGGATGCCCAGCCGGGCCAACTTGGAGGCATGAACATTTCTGAAAGTCTGTAAAAGTTCCGGGGCATGTAAATTGTTTTCTGGTTCCCAGGAATTGTCCTCTGGACCATACCCCTTCCATTTAATAAGATACTGAATTCCATTCCTCCTTTTCCTACAGTCAAGGATTGCCTCTCTTGACCAGCAAAAGGATTAGAGGTAGCAGGTTTCAGCAGCGTCACATGGAAGACCGGGTGTACTTTTAGAGAGTCTGGCAAATGAAGTTCATAGGTCACATAATTTATTTTCCTCTTCACTGGGAACGGACCCATAAACTTAGGGCCTAATTTCCTAGAGGGACAAGACATTTTCAGGTTAGTTGTGGACAACCACACTTGGTTGCCGGGCTCCAAGATCAATTCTCCACGCCTCTTCTTATCAAACATTTTTTTATTGTAATCCTGGGATTTGGCCATAGTCTCTTGTAGGATCTTATTGTTGGTGGAAAAGAAATTCATAGTCTCTGAGACGGCCGGAACGGAGCATTCAGGTACTGAGATTGGTAGAAAAGATGGATGGAACCCGTAATTAGCGTAAAATGGTGTTTGATTGATGGCAGAGTGCAAGGAGTTGTTATAGGAGAATTCTGCAACCCAGTCATCCTGAGAGAAGGGAGAGAAGGCAGAGAAGCACCTGAGTTATTGCTCCAAGGTCTGGTTGGTTCTCTCAGTTTGCCCGTTTGTCTGGGGATGATAGGCGGATGAAAAGGCCAATTCAATTTCGAGGGAACCACAGAGGGCCTTCCAGAACCTTGAAGTGAATTGAACACCCCGATCGGACACAATGCTTGCTGGGACTCCATGTAACCTAACCACTTCTTTGACAAAAATCTGTGCCGTATCCATAGCCGAAGGTGTACCCTTCATGGGGAGGAAATGTGCCATCTTCGACAGCCTGTCTACCACAACAAAAATAGTAGAGAAACCCTCGGAGGGGGCAATTCCACGATGAAGTCTATTGATATCATCTTCCATGGCCTCTCTGGAACAGGTAGGGGTTTTAATAATCCCCAGGCCTTTGTCCTGGTGTTCTTACTCCGAGCACAAGTGTTGCATGAATCCACAAAATTTTTACAGTCACAGGCTAATTGAGGCCCCCAGAAGGTGCACTGTACAAGCTCAGTGGTGTTCAGGACACCAAAATGTCCGGCCAACTTATGATCATGACATAGTTCCATCACAGTTACCCTTAGCTTCTCGGGAACCACGATCTTGTCTCTTCGCCAAAACAGGCCCTCTCTCCAATCGGTTTCGGGGTACGGAAGCATTCCCACCGAGGCCTGTCTTATCCGTGAAACAAGGTCCCCTTGGAGGAGCTGGAAGTCCCCCCGAACGAAGAATCGCATCGAGAGATACGGTCTTCTCTGAATCGTAAAACATGCGGGAAAGAGCATCTGACTTTATATTCTTGGAACCGGGCCTGTAAGTTATGTGAAACTGGAATCGTGAGAAAAAAAGTGCCCATCTGGCCTGACGAGGTCTTAATCTTTTGGCTGTTCTCAGGTATTCCAGATTCTTGTGGTCGGTGTAGACCGGAATAGGATGTGCAGCACCCTCCAATAGGTAACGCCATTCCTCCAGAGCCGCCTTTATGGCCAGAAGTTCTCAATCCCCCACATCATAATTTCTTTCCGAAATTGAAAGTTTGCGTGAAAAGAACGCTACTCGATAGAGGAGGGCCTTGGCGCCCTGTCGTTGAGAGAGCACCGCTCCCACTGCGATCTCCGAAGCGTAGACCTCCAAGACAAATGGTAGGACAGGGTTAGGGTGTTTCAAAATGGTGGCTGAAGTAAATAGCTTTTTGAGTCTTTCGAAAGCCAACTGGGCTTTGTCAGTCCAAAAGAATCGGGTTACCTGTTTGGTCAATTCAGTGATTGGAGAGATGATTGCAGAAAAACCTTTAATAAACTTCCGGTAAACATTGGCAAAGCCAATAAAGCGTTGTACCTCTTTTTTATCTATCGGAGCGGGCCAATCCAGAATAGCAGACACCTTTTGGGGGTCCATCCTGATACCCTCCACTGAGATGACTAGGCCCAAGAACTGAATACATTGACGTTCAAACTCGCATTTCTCAAATTTTGCATAGAGGCCGTGTTGCCTAAGCCGGGTTAGGACATTGCAGACATGTCTACGGTGATCGGTTAGTGAAGAGGAGAAGATCAAGATGTCGTCAAGGTATACTATTACATACAGATCCAGGTAATCACGGAAAATATCGTCGACGAAATGTTGGAAGGTTGCGGGAGCGTTGCATAATCCAAATGGCATGACAAGGTACTCGAAGTGCCCGAATCGAGTACGGAAGGCCGTCTTCCATTCGTCCCCTTTTCTGATACGGATCAAGTTATAAGCTCCGCTGAGATCTAGTTTCGTGAATATGACTGCGGTTCCTAATCTTTGAAAAAGTTCAGGTACTAAAGGCAAGGGATAACGATTCTTAATGGTGATCTTATTCAACTCCCGGTAATCGATGCAGGGACGTAACGAGTGGTCCTTCTTCTCGACAAAGAAGATGCCGGCACCGGCTGGGGAGGTAGAAGGGCGAATGAACCCTTTTTCCAAGTTTTCATCTATGTAAGTCTTTAATGTGTCTAACTCCTGCTCAGTTAACGGGAAGATTCTCCCAAATGGAACTTCAGTACCAGGTAACAGTTCTATAGGACAGTCATACGGCCTATGAGGGGGTAAGGTTTCTGCTCCTTGTTTACTAAATACATCCAGGAAGTCCAGATAAGCTTCAGGGATGGACTAATGTAGTTCAGCATCTGAGTCCAAGCACAGGAGTTGGGAGGTCATGTCAGAAGATTGCTGTAAACAATGCTGTTGGCAATACTCAGAGAGAAATTTGACTTCTCCTGTGGCCCAGTTGATACTGGGATTGTGGGCCTGCAGCCAGGGCATCCCTAGGATAACAGGGAAGAGAGGAGAAGAGATGGCATCCAGACGCAGAAGCTCCTGATGGTGGGTACCCATGGTGGCCAGCAAGGGGACAGTCTCTTGAGTGACCAGGCCTGAACTAAGGATGGATCCATCCGCTAGATGGACAGCAAGCCCCTGAGCCCTAGGTTGAAGCGGAATACGATGGTTGGCAGCAAAGGTCAAATCGATGAAACAGCTGCATGCGCCGGAATCAATAATTACTGACACTGGAATACTCCCTCCTGGAAGCTGCAGAGTGAAGGAAAGAGCGAGATGAGAACCAAGTTTAGGTAACACAGATGCACACATTGAAGAGGCAGAATGACACTTACGCATCTTGTTGGGGCAGGCTCTCACGTAGTGCCCGGATTCACCGCAGTATAGGCACAGGTTGTGGGTTCGTCTGTGCATCTTTTCCTCTGGAGTAAGCGTAGGCCGGAGCAGACCGAGTTGCATGAGTTCAGGGGGTTCTGGAGTCGAGACAGATGAAGCCGGAGGAAACTGACTGACCGGACTGGGAACCTTGGGTAACATCCAGGTGGGACGAAGGTGGCTGGTAGACCTTTCTGACCGACGCTCTCTTAGGCGACGGTCAATCTGGATGGAGAGATCGATGAGGTCTTTCAGAGACTGAGGTACCCCCACTCGAGCCAACTCGTCCTTGAGTGGGTCAGATAGCCCCATTCTGAACTGATGACGCAGGGCAGCGTCGTTCCAGTCCGTATCGGCGCTCCAACGTCTGAAGTCGACTGCATAATCTTCGGCCGCTCTGCGACCCTGTTGCAGAGAGTGCAGTGCAGCTTCAGCAGTCACTGTCAGTTGGGGATCTTCATATAATTGGGACATGGCCCTGAAGAAATCGTCTAGGCTATCTAGGGAGATAGATTTTTGCTCCAGAAGGCGGTGAGCCCAGGTTTGTGGCTCACCTGTCAGCAGGGAAATAACAAAGCCTACTTTGGTTGCTTCCAGTGAAAACGTGCGGGGTTGCAGAGCAAAGTAGAGTTCGCAGGAATTGCGGAAGGCACGATACTTGCTGCGTTCACTGGCAAATTTCTCGGGAGTGGGTACTCTGGGCTCTGGAGGAAGCATTACTATGGAGGGTGCAGATTGGAATCCAGCAGAAGACGCCCCCTGGGGGTTGGAAGAGGAAGATAAGGCCTGGACTTGTTCCTCCAATCTTGAGTAACCTTCCTGAAGGCTTTTCACGGCCTGGGTAAGTCCTGCCAGGTGTCTACATAGTTCATCCATGGGGGAGGCCCCCTGCCCGGACTCAGTCATGGCTGCCTGATACTGTCAGACTTTTACTTACCAGACTGATGAGTCCGCTTGGGCAGAGGGTAGACTCCCTTACTTATCCGACTCACAGCCCCTGGTAGAGCAGACAGGAGGCACGAGAGTGCGGAATGGTATGAGAGCCTGCTGAAGAGATCCAGGTACAGGATGAGAGATGATCTTCAGACAACAGGTCAGTAGTCCGTAACACTGGTAACAGGTGCTGAGCAGGAGCAAGACAGGCAGATCGGGACACAAGCAGGGTTCGGCAACAGACTGGCAGCAAGGTACAATAGGAGCAGGCAGAAGCGGAGTCAAACAGGCCAAGGTCAGGTACAGGCAGCAAACAGGAGAATCCAAGGGCAATCCGGGTCGTCAGGAGATCAGGTAAACAGGAAGACAAGACAGGAAACAGGAACTATGGCACAGGAAGCTGATGATCAGGCAGCACTGAACAGAGTGCCTGACAAAATAAATAGGCCGGCTTGCTCACAGGCACGCCCCCAGGCGGCCAATCCCATGACCAGCAAGGTGAGCTCTCTGACACAACCCTTCTTGATCCACGTTACAAGGGTAAGGTGGCGGAACTTATCCAGCCATCGCAGAGGGAGCAGAGGATGAAACATCTTTGGGAGGCCTTGCAGAAAGGTTTGTGCAATGCGTTTCCAGAGCCTGGGAGGTTACAATTTCCTGGTACTCATGGACAACATGTTGCTGAGGCTTCAGTCAGTCACAGAAGGAGCAGTGGAGAAGGTGGCCATCTGACTGATGCGTTCAGACAATTTTTTAGTCCGCAGCCCCAAGGTCTGATCGGCTCCAGCAACCATCGCCACCGTCTGTTGTACATGGTGCAGGAATACCTAGGGGCAAGATCAGACTTGGAGTCCTTTCCAACCAAAAATCCACTGGGTTACTGGGTCTTGAGGATGGATCACTGGCCAGAACTTGCACAGTATGCAACTGAGCTACAGGCCTGTCCTGCATCCAGAGTTCTTTCAGAACGCACATTCAGTGCTGCTGGAGGCTTTGTAACCGATCACAGAGTGCGCCTGTTCACCGACTCGGTTGATCGGCTCACCTTCATAAAAATGAATCAGTCTTGCATCACCAGCTACCAAGCATCTGATGCTGATGTAACCGTTTAATTTTTTTATGAATGTGAGATCCCTTCAAGACTGCCTATACTGATGCTGAGTGACTATCCTGTTATGCTGAGTGACTATCCTATTACTCCTCAATGTTCATGTTGATAGCTTCTAAGAACATTTTTGTTTCCCTTGTCACCAGTAGGGATGAGCCGAACACCCCCCAGTTCGGTTTGCACCAGAACCTGCGAATGGACCCGAAAATTTGCGTGAACTTTAGAACCCCATTGAAGTCTATGGGACTCGAACGTTCAAAATCAAAAGTGCTAAATTGAAAGGCTAATTTGCATGGTATTGTCCTAAAAAGGTTTTTCCCCAGGGGACATGTATCAATGCAAAAAAGTTTTAAAAACATCCGTTTTGTCGGGAGCGGTGATTTTAATGTTGCTTAAAGTGAAAAAAAAAGTGAAATATTCCTTTAAATATCGTACCTGGGGGGTGTCTATAGTATGCCTGTAAAGTGGCGCATGTTTCCCGTGCTTAGAATAGTCCCTGCACAAAATGACATTTTTAAAGGAGTAAAAGTCATTTAAAACTGCTTGCGGCTTTAATGTAATGTCGGGTCCTGGCAATATGGATGAAAATCAGTGAGACAAACAGCATGGGTACCCCCCTCCCCGGTCCATTACCAGGCCCTTTGGGTCTTGTATGGATATTAAGGGGAACCCCGCACCCAAATTAAAAAAAGGAAAGGCGTGGGGCCCCCAGGCCCTATATACTCTGAACAGCAGTATACAGGTGGTGCAAACGAAACAGGGACTATAAGTTTGTTGTTAAGTAGAATTTGTTTGTAGTTTTGAACTGGTACATTTTTAAAGTGTAGCTCCAGCCAAAAAAATCTATTTTTAAGTTTTTTGCAAAAGGGAAGGGTTATCACCCCTGTAACATTTGTTTTGTTGTCTGTACACCTCGTCAGAAGATTTCACCTCACTTTCTGTCCCAATGACAAATGTTTTTTGAAAATTTGGGGTTTTTAGTGAAACAAGGATTGGTGATAAAGCATCAGTGAAGAGGAGACACGTTTTTCCCATATTAACTTTTACAGGAGAGAATTTCCCTTCCTAGGGGTAGATTTCATCTCACTTCCTGTTGTCTCCTTCTGTTTGCAAGTAGGAGTCGTTTGTAAGTTGGATGTTTGAAAGTAGGGGCCTGCCCTATATACTCTGCAGAAACTGGGGCCTTAGGTGTTGCCACAACACTGTAAGCCCTCACAGTTACTCTTGGTGGGCGCAGGAACGGGCCCTGCTGTGAAATATTAAATCAAGAATTGTAATTACATACCGTTGTTGAACAGTGGTAGAAAAATTGGGCCTTTTGTGGTGGTGGTGATGCTGGTGCCACAACACTGTAAGTCCTCACAATTACTCTTGATGGGCACTGGAACGGGCCCTGCTGTGAAATATTATATCAAGAATTGTAATTACATGCACCTGTTGAACAAGGGCAGAAAGATTGGGCCTTTGGTGGTGGTGGTGGTGTTGCCACAACACTGTAAGCCCTCACAGTTACTCTTGGTGGGCGCAGGAATGGGCCCTGCTGTGAAATATTAGATCAAGAATTGTAATTACATGTCCCTGTTGAACAGGGGCAGAAAAATTGGGCCTTAGGCACTGGTGCCACAACACTGCAACCCCTCACAGATGCTATAGTTGGAGCGCAGGAATGAGCCCTGCTGCAAAGTATTGCATCAAAAATTTTAATTACACGCCCCTGTTAAACGGGCTGAAAAATTGGGCCTTAGGCACTGGTGCTGGTGCCACAACGCTGCAACCTCTCACAAATACTCTAGTCGAGTGCAGCAATGAACCCTTCTTGCAAAATATTGCATCAAAAATTGTAATTACACGCCCCCTGTTAAACAGGGGCTGAAAAATTGGGCCTTAGCCACTGGTGGCGGCGCCCAGAACCAAAAATATTCGTACAAGCTATCAGCATGATCATTGAGGAGGAAGAGGATAGTCACTCAGCATACCAGGATAGTCACTCAGCATCAGCATAGGCAGTCTTGAAGAGATCTGACATTTCAAAAAAAAAATATTCGATTACATCAGCATCAGGTGCTTGGTAGCTTGTGGTGATTCTAGATTGATTCATTTTTTATGAAGGTTAGTCGTTCAACCGAGTCGGTGGACAGGAGCACCCTGTGATCGGTTACAAAGCCTCCAGCAGCACTGAATGTGCATTCCGAAAGAAAGCTGGATGCAGGACAGGCCAGTAGCTCAATTGCATACTGTGCAAGCTTTGGCCAGTGATCCATCCTCAAGACCCAGTAACCCAGAAGATTTTCGGTGGGAAAGGTGTCCAAGTCAGATCTTGCCCCTAGGTATTCCTGCACCATGTAAAACAGACGCTGGTGATGGTTGCTGGAACCGATCATACGTTGGGGCTGCGGACTAAAAAATTGTCTGAACGCATCGGTCAGACGGCCACCTTCTCTACCGCTCCTTCTTTGGCTGACTGAAGCCTCAGCAACTCGTTGTCCAGGAACAGGAGTTTGTAACCTCCCAGTCTCTGGGAACGCCTTGCACAGACCTTTCTGCAAGGCCTCCCAAAGATGTTTCACCCTCTGCGATGACAAGATAAGGTCCGCAACCTTACCCTTGTAATGTGGATCAAGGAGGGTTGCTAGCCAGTATTGATCCCTCTCCTTGATACCACAAATACGAGGATCCTTCCGCAGGCTTTGCAGGATCAGGGAGGCCATGCAGCGTAGGTTTGCTGAGGCATTCGGTCCGGAGTCCTCTAGGTCACTAAGGACGACATGATCTGCAGCCACCTCCTCCCAGACACGTACAAGTCCATGGGTTTCCTGGGACTGTAAATGATCCCTTAAAGACTGCTGCTGCGGGCATGTTCACAAAGTTTGATGGAAATCTTGATTGAAGAATACAGAAAGAGATCCAGCACCCTAGACACAGATATTGTAGCTCTCTGTAACAAACTACAACAGTTAAAAACCCAGAGACCCCTCACTAACAAAGAGGACAGACTCAAATTACACGTAAAAACATTCAATAAGGACATACTTATAAAAAAACGACAGAAACTCGCTCGGGACAGAAACGCCTTCAGAGATGGGAAGGCATACAAATGGGCCCAAAATAGACCAAACCAAAATAAAAATTACCAACACCAGGGACACCAAAGCACTCCTTCACAATTCACCTCCAACCTACCTCAAACCCACACCCAAACCTTTCAAAAACCAAATATAGGACAGAGCACTAAACGCACATTTCGTGGAGACCCTAAGGAGGGACAACAGGCAAAGAAACCAACTCTTGACATCCCTAAGAAACCTAACTCCCTTGTATCTACACACGAGTTAACCAATAAAGCACCAAATACACAAATCAGCACACATACCCCAGTAAGGGAACTCACTCCCCAGTCAAACCCCTCAACTGTCACATCACTAGACACTATTTCCAACGACCCATCTTTTTTAGAAAAGATCTTGATGGGTGTACAACCTACACAATCCAACCCCAATACCTACACCCAAATAGCACTGTAACTGTTCCAACTGTTGGTCAAGAACAAGAGCCGAATGATTTAAATATAATCAACCTTTCATCTTACAAACTTTCTCACAATGAAATTGCTGTCCTCAAAAAAGGTTTAAACTTCTGTCCCAATCAAGATTTGGATAAATTCGAGATCTACAAAGACCTCCAACTCTTTATACGAAAATTGATCCTAAAAAAACTCTACCATAGACAGGAAGGGCCAAACGATCTTACTCCACAAGAACACCAAGCACTAAAACAATTGGTGTCCCTCCTTGATGAAAATGATCCAACTGATCTCATAGATAAGATCAACCTCTCTCAAATTCTAGAATCTATCGAAACTCCTAATGAACCCCCTAGGGGTAACAAATCCACACTAAAAAAGAAATTGGACTTCTGTCCGGCACCCAGTACCCATCCGAACGCAGTAGCCTTCCTAAAATTAGTCGATAAAGAACTAGACAAGATAAAAACCCATACCAAACTCCCTAGGAACTTAACTAGAAGTGAAACAACAGCACTTAAAACATTGTCAAACAACGACCAAATTATAATAAAAAATGCGGATAAGGGTGGAAATATTGTGGTGCTAAATAATGAGGATTACATCAAGATGTGCAACAAAATATTAAACAACCCAGAGTGGTATCGCCAAATACCGGCAAGTTTGGTCAAAAAATACAATCAGGATTTTTACACATTGATAGACACGGCTATTCCAATTCAACAATCACAAAGTCTCTATGGGAATTCATTAGGAACAATTTCCCCCGCACACCGGTCTTTTATTCATTACCAAAGGTCCATAAAGACATAAAAAACCCCCCTGGTAGACCTATCATTTCTGGGATAGGGGCGATTAGTGAGAATGCTAGCAGACTGATAGACGAAGTTCTGAAACCATTTGTTTACTCCTTACCTTCTTTTGTCAAAGATACGGTGCACTTTCTGCAAATTATTGATAAATTGGAAATTCCTGAATATGCAATTTTTGTGACAATTGACGTCGAATCTCTATATAGCTCTATCCCCCATGAGAAGGGTGTAGCAGCTATTAAACATGTCCTTCGCACAGCTAGAGACATAGATCCCGCATATGGAGAGTTCATCACCTCATTACTAGAATTTATTCTCAGTCATAATGTTTTTACCTTTAACGGCTCCCACTACCTCCAGGTGCAGGGGGTTGCGATGGGGACATGTTGTGCCCCATCGTATGCCAACCTGTACCTGGGGGAGTGGGAGGCCATGTTTTTGAGTGACGAAAGTTTATCGATGTATACGGACCACATACGTGGATGGTACCGATACATCGATGACCTGTTTATTATATGGGATGGATCGATTGATCTCCTCCAACAATGCTTGCTGAGAATGAATCGGAATGAATTTAACCTTAATTTTACAATGTCATTTGACAAGCAATGTGTCACGTTTTTGGATGTGGAGATTTTTAGAGGAGAGGGAGGCAACATTATGAGTAAACTATATAGGAAACCCACTGCGAGTAACGCAATTTTACACGCTACTAGTTTCCACCCAAAACCCCTCCTTGATTCAATTCCATATAGCCAGTACCTTAGAGTGAGACGCAACTGCTCTAATGACGACACCTTTAGAATGGAAGCAAAAAAGTTACGTGACAGACTATTAATACGGGGCTACTCTCATGCGTTACTCAAACGCTCTTTCAAAAAAGCCCTTATGCAACCAAGAAATGAGCTACTGCACTCTGAAAAAGTAAACAAAACTGGTAAAAATGACACAGACACTATTAGGATCATCACAAAATACAGTAACCAACGTAGACAAGTCCGTAATATTGTGGAAAGATACTGGCATATGTTACAATATGACCCGACTTTGGGGCCCTTTGTCTTCCCCTCTTTCTCCTTCTTCCTTTCCCCCCTCCCCCTCTCCC
Source organism: Aquarana catesbeiana (assembly GCF_042186555.1). NCBI lineage: Eukaryota > Metazoa > Chordata > Amphibia > Anura > Ranidae > Aquarana > Aquarana catesbeiana. The sequence continues at coordinate 169,633,357 of NC_133334.1, read as the reverse complement.
CTTTCTCCCCCCCCTCCCCCTTCCCCTTTTTTCACTAATCTGAATAACATTTAATCAACCACTACTATCTTACCAAGGATAATCCAGATGTATCTGGATTACACTAACTCTTGAGAAAAATATATACATCCTAACTGTTAACAATTCCTAATTGGATAAATTATATATTTATCTAATGATATCCTCATATCTTCCCTTTCCCTTTCTGTACCAATTTCTTCCAGCCACTCAGGATACACAACTCACACCAGTTACTTTCATCACTTTCTCTTGAATCCCCTACAATAGCTGGATCAGGTATGTTGTACCCCTACTACTATAAGACCCTCTTTTCTCACAAATAAGTAATATCTTAAATCATTGATTGGCTACTACATACTTCTACATTTTTACATTTTACAGGACCCGCATCTGGCCTCAGTGGAATCTCAGATCCAAAACTTCTCTATGTCCCACATATGTGGGCTTTTTCCTCTGATTTATGAGGAATCAAACCTATCCACACACACCTATACCTAGTCATTTGTACTTGCTACGCATGAAATACTAAGACTTTGGGTATGACAATCAACCCGTATTGATCACAATTGGGATACACGCTGGATGGGCAGACAGTGTCAGCACCTCTGCTTTTAACTGCTTTTCTGGAATGCGAAGCTAGTCTACATATTGCCAATGTGAGTGTAATGGAATGAAAATATGATGTGTACCTTTGTCTGTGAAGCCTAATATGTATACATACTCATGATTTCTTTGCTAAACACATTATTTCCAATTTAGAAACCCTTGCTATAACTCACATCCAACCCTGAAGAAGGAGGCTAAACATCTCCGAAACGCGTCGGATGCAAATACATTGGTACCAATATCCAACATATGTATAAATGCATAAATCGCATTCCTTTCATTGCTCACTATATCTATATTGTTATTGATGTTTTTAAGATGTTTCTGAAATGAATAAATTACTTTTTTTTATATATTATACATTTTCTCCTATATTTATCCATACGTGCCTTTAAAGTCCACCATTAGGGGAACTTTCTTTCTTTTTGCTTGAATATCTAACTATTGGATGCGGCACAATTTGCAGTCAATAAGTCGACTAACAATCCCTGTTTTAAAGACTGCTGCTGATGCTGAGTGCCTGGCTCCACCTCCATGCTGACACAATCCTCCTCTTCTTCCTCCTCCTCCTCTTCCTATGTGATCGGCGGGCATGCAAGAACACTGTCTGGATAAAGGGGGGCCTTGAGAGCTAAGAAAGTCCTCCTCTTTCTGCCTCTGTTCTGCCTCAAGTGTCCTGTCCATTATTCCACTCTGCGTGTGCTCCAACAGGTGGACAAGGGGGACAGTGTTGCTGATGCATGCATTGTCACTGCTAACCACCCTCGTGGCCTCCTCAAATAGTGACAGGACAGAGCATGCATCCCTGATCATGGCCCACTGGCGTGAGGAAAAAAAAACAAGCTCCCCTGACTTGGTGCCATAGTCGCACAGGTACTCATTGATGGCCCTCTGCTGCATGTGCAGCCGCTGCAGAATGGCCAACGCTGAGTTCCACTTGGTGGGCATGTCACAGATTAGGCGGTTCTTGGGCAGGTTAAATTCTTTTTGGAGGTCAGCCAGCCGAGCACTGGCATTATATGACCTGCGGAAATGCACACAGACTTTCCTGGCCTGCCTCAGGACATCCTGTAAGCCCGGATACCTGCCCAAGAACTGCTGCACCACCAAGTTAAGGACGTGAGCCAAACAGGGCACATGGGTCAGTTTTCCCTGTCGGAGGGCGGAGAGGAGGTTGGTGCCATTGTCGCAAACCACCATACCTGCCTTAAGCTAGCATGGCGTCAACCACCTCTGAACCTGCCCCTGCAGAGCTGACAGAATCTCTGCCCCAGCGTGGCTCCTGTCCCCCAAGCACACCAGCTCAAGCACCGCATGGCATCTTTTGGCCTGCGTGCTTGCGTAGCCCCCTACGGAGCACCTCTGGTTCCGAAGACAAATCATCACAGGAAGAGGCCATAGTGGAAGAAGAAGAGGAGGGGGTGGAGGAGAGAGGTGTGGCAGAATCACCACTAGTAGTATTTTGGAGGCGTGGTGGCGGAACCACCTCCAACACTACGTTGGAGTCAGTAACCTCATCATCCCCTCCCTCCTCATCACTGAAGCAAAGCTGGCAGTATGCTGCAGCTGGGGGAACATGACTGCCAGATTGCTGTCCTTCTTGGGCACCCCCTCTCTCCCTGGGCTCACGTTACTGCCTTCCTCTAGCTGGGTACCATCATCGGAGCCTTCAAAACGCTGGGCATCCTCCTGGAGCATGTACCCAACACTGTGGTCAAACAGTTCAGGGGACCCCTCAGGAAGACATGGTGAGGCTAGGGAAGGAGTGACTGATGTCATTGAGCCAAGGGAAGAGGCCGCATTGGCAGCTGCTTTGCCAGACAAAGTACCCTGAGCCTGGGTGAGAGAGGGTGAGGAGGATGAGGACAGCTTGGTCATCCACTCTACCAAGTCTTCCGTATGTTGCGGCTCAACGCATCCAGCTGCCGAAAAAAGGACAAGCGTGTCCCACGGCCACGTGCTGATGAGGATGCACCGTCTCCATGACCAGCACTGTTGCCTCTAGACACAGAGCCTGCTTGCCCTCTTTTATTGGCTTGTGACTGTCTGCCTCTCCTTGTTGGCCTTCCAGACATACTAATGGCCTGCAGTGAGATGTAGCTGCACAAAGCTGGGGTGTGTATATATATATACTGATACTGCAGTTAGCAGAATCAACTGCCTGCCTGTATTATTATTAGTATGAGAACACCAGCAATTGTCTGCAGAGGACGCACTACACTAACTGTAAATACTGTAGCTGCCTCCCTGTGGTATTAATAGGAGCAGAACAACAGCAATTGTCTTCAGGTAGCTTTAGGTGCACACTGTGCAGAGGACACAGTACACTAACTGTAAATACTGTAGCTGCCTGCATGTGGTATTAATATAGAATCAGAAGAACACCACCAATTTTATTCAGGTAGCTTTAGGTGCACACTGTGCAGAGGACACAGTACATTAACTGTAAATACTGTAGCTGCCTGCCTGTGGTATTAATAGGATCAAAACAACAGCAATTGTCTTCAGGTAGCTTTAGGTGCTCACTGTGCAGAGGATGCACTACACTAACTTGTAAATACTGTGGCTGCCTGCCTCTGGTATTAATATAGGATCAGAAGAACACCACCAATTTTATTCAGGTAGCTTTAGGTGCAAACTGTGCAGAGGACACAGTACACTAACTGTAAATACTGTAGCTGCCTGCCTATGGTATTAATATAGGATCAAAAGAACACCACAAATTTTATTCAGGTAGCTTTAGGTGCACACTGTGCAGAGGACACAGTACACTAACTGTAAATATTGTAGCTGCCTGCCTGTGGTATTAATAGAAGCAGAACAACAGCAATTTTCTTCAGGTAGCTTTAGGTGCACACTGTGCAGAGGACGCAGTACACTAACTGTAAATACTGTAACTGCCTGCCTGTGGTATTAATAGGATTAGAAGAACACCACCAATTTTCTTCAGGTAGCTTTAGGTGCACACTTTGCAGAGGACACAGTACACTAACTGTAAATACTGTAGCTGCCTGCCTGTGGTATTAATATAGGATCAGAAGAACACCACCAATTTTATTCAGGTAGCTTTAGGTGCACACTGTGCAGAGGACACAGTACACTAACTGTAAATACTGTAGCTGCCTGCCTGTGGTATTAATATAGGATCAGAAGAACACTACCAATTTTATTCAGGTAGCTTTAGGTGCACACTGTGCAGAGGACACAGTACACTAACTGTAAATATTGTAGCTGCCTGGCCGTGGTATTAATGGAAGCAGAACCACAGCAATTGTCTTCAGAAAGCTTTAGGTGCACACTGTGCAGAGGACGCACTACACTAACTTGTAAATACTGTAGCTGCTTGCCTGTGGTATTAATAGGATCAGAACAACAGCAATTTTCTTCAGGTAGCTTTAGGTGCACACTGTGCAGAGGACGCAGTACACTAACTGTAAATACTGTAGCTGCCTGTGATATTAATAGGATTAGAAGTACACCACCAATTTTATTCAGGTAGCTTTAGGTGCACACTATGCAGAGGACACAGTACACTAACTGTAAATACTGTAGCTGCCTGCCTGTGGTATTAATGTAGGATCAGAAGAACACCACCAATTTTATTCAGGTAGCTTTAGGTGCACAATGTGCAGAGGATGCAGTACACTAACTGTAAATACTGTAGCTGCCTGCCTGTGTTATTAATATAGGATCAGAAGAACACCACCAATTTTATTCAGGTAGCTTTAGGTGCACACTGTGCAGAGGACACAGTACACTAACTGTAAATATTGTAGCTGCCTGGCCGTGGTATTAATGGAAGCAGAACCACAGCAATTGTCTTCAGGTAGCTTTAGGTGCACACTGTGCAGAGGACGCACTACACTAACTTGTAAATACTGTAGCTGCTTGCCTGTGGTATTATTAGGATCAGAACAACAGCAATTTTCTTCAGGTAGCTTTAGGTGCACACTGTGCAGAGGACGCAGTACACTAACTGTAAATACTGTAGCTGCCTGTGATATTAATAGGATTAGAAGTACACCACCAATTTTATTCAGGTAGCGTTAGGTGCACACTGTGCAGAGGACACAGTACATTAACTGTAAATACTGTAGCTGCCTGCCTGTGTTATTAATAGGATCAAAACAACAGCAATTGTCTTCAGGTAGCTTTAGGTGCTCACTGTGCAGAGGATGCACTACACTAACTTGTAAATACTGTGGCTGCCTGCCTCTGGTATTAATATAGGATCAGAAGAACACCACCAATTTTATTCAGGTAGCTTTAGGTGCAAACTGTGCAGAGGACACAGTACACTAACTGTAAATACTGTAGCTGCCTGCCTATGGTATTAATATAGGATCAAAAGAACACCACAAATTTTATTCAGGTAGCTTTAGGTGCACACTGTGCAGAGGACACAGTACACTAACTGTAAATATTGTAGCTGCCTGCCTGTGGTATTAATAGAAGCAGAACAACAGCAATTTTCTTCAGGTAGCTTTAGGTGCACACTGTGCAGAGGACGCAGTACACTAACTGTAAATACTGTAACTGCCTGCCTGTGGTATTAATAGGATTAGAAGAACACCACCAATTTTCTTCAGGTAGCTTTAGGTGCACACTTTGCAGAGGACACAGTACACTAACTGTAAATACTGTAGCTGCCTGCCTGTGGTATTAATATAGGATCAGAAGAACACCACCAATTTTATTCAGGTAGCTTTAGGTGCACACTGTGCAGAGGACACAGTACACTAACTGTAAATACTGTAGCTGCCTGCCTGTGGTATTAATATAGGATCAGAAGAACACTACCAATTTTATTCAGGTAGCTTTAGGTGCACACTGTGCAGAGGACACAGTACACTAACTGTAAATATTGTAGCTGCCTGGCCGTGGTATTAATGGAAGCAGAACCACAGCAATTGTCTTCAGAAAGCTTTAGGTGCACACTGTGCAGAGGACGCACTACACTAACTTGTAAATACTGTAGCTGCTTGCCTGTGGTATTAATAGGATCAGAACAACAGCAATTTTCTTCAGGTAGCTTTAGGTGCACACTGTGCAGAGGACGCAGTACACTAACTGTAAATACTGTAGCTGCCTGTGATATTAATAGGATTAGAAGTACACCACCAATTTTATTCAGGTAGCTTTAGGTGCACACTGTGCAGAGGACACAGTACACTAACTGTAAATACTGTAGCTGCCTGCCTGTGGTATTAATGTAGGATCAGAAGAACACCACCAATTTTATTCAGGTAGCTTTAGGTGCACAATGTGCAGAGGATGCAGTACACTAACTGTAAATACTGTAGCTGCCTGCCTGTGTTATTAATATAGGATCAGAAGAACACCACCAATTTTCTTCAGGTAGCTTTAGGTGCACACTTTGCAGAGGACACAGTACACTAACTGTAAATACTGTAGCTGCCTGCCTGTGGTATTAATATAGGATCAGAAGAACACCACCAATTTTATTCAGGTAGCTTTAGGTGCACACTGTGCACAGGACACAGTACACTAACTGTAAATACTGTAGCTGCCTGCCTGTGGTATTAATATAGGATCAGAAGAACACTACCAATTTTATTCAGGTAGCTTTAGGTGCACACTGTGCAGAGGACACAGTACACTAACTGTAAATATTGTAGATGCCTGGCCGTGGTATTAATGGAAGCAGAACCACAGCAATTGTCTTCAGAAAGCTTTAGGTGCACACTGTGCAGAGGACGCACTACACTAACTTGTAAATACTGTAGCTGCTTGCCTGTGGTATTAATAGGATCAGAACAACAGCAATTTTCTTCAGGTAGCTTTAGGTGCACACTGTGCAGAGGACGCAGTACACTAACTGTAAATACTGTAGCTGCCTGTGATATTAATAGGATTAGAAGTACACCACCAATTTTATTCAGGTAGCTTTAGGTGCACACTGTGCAGAGGACACAGTACACTAACTGTAAATACTGTAGCTGCCTGCCTGTGGTATTAATGTAGGATCAGAAGAACACCACCAATTTTATTCAGGTAGCTTTAGGTGCACAATGTGCAGAGGATGCAGTACACTAACTGTAAATACTGTAGCTGCCTGCCTGTGTTATTAATATAGGATCAGAAGAACACCACCAATTTTATTCAGGTAGCTTTAGGTGCACACTGTGCAGAGGACACAGTACACTAACTGTAAATATTGTAGCTGCCTGGCCGTGGTATTAATGGAAGCAGAACCACAGCAATTGTCTTCAGGTAGCTTTAGGTGCACACTGTGCAGAGGACGCACTACACTAACTTGTAAATACTGTAGCTGCTTGCCTGTGGTATTAATAGGATCAGAACAACAGCAATTTTCTTCAGGTAGCTTTAGGTGCACACTGTGCAGAGGACGCAGTACACTAACTGTAAATACTGTAGCTGCCTGTGATATTAATAGGATTAGAAGTACACCACCAATTTTATTCAGGTAGCTTTAGGTGCACACTGTGCAGAGGACACAGTACACTAACTGTAAATACTGTAGCTGCCTGCCTGTGGTATTAATGTAGGATCAGAAGAACACCACCAATTTTATTCAGGTAGCTTTATGTGCACAATGTGCAGAGGACGCAGTACACTAACTGTAAATACTGTAGCTGCCTGCCTGTGGTATTAATATAGGATCAGAAGAACACCACCAATTTTATTCAGGTAGCTTTAGGTGCACACTGTGCAGAGGACACAGTACACTAACTGTAAATACTGTAGCTGCCTGCCTGTGGTATTAATAGGATTAGAAGAACACCACCAATTTTCTTCAGGTAGCTTTAGGTGCACACTTTGCAGAGGACACAGTACACTAACTGTAAATACTGTAGCTGCCTGCCTGTGGTATTAATGTAGGATCAGAAGAACACCACCAATTTTATTCAGGTAGCTTTAGGTGCACACTGTGCAGAGGACACAGTACACTAACTGTAAATACTGTAGCTGCCTGCCTGTGGTATTAATATAGGATCAGAAGAACACTACCAATTTTATTCAGGTAGCTTTAGGTGCACACTGTGCAGAGGACACAGTACACTAACCGTAAATACTGTAGCGGCCTGTCTGTGGTATTAATAGGAGCAGAACAACAGCAATTGTCTCCAGGTAGCTTTAGGTGCACACTGTGCAGAGGACGCACTACACTAACTGTAAATACTGTAGCTGCCTGCCTGTGGTATTAATAGGAGCAGAACAACAGCAATTGTCTTCAGGTAGCTTTAGGTGCTCACTGTGCAGAGGATGCACTACACTAACTTGTAAATACTGTGGCTGCCTGCCTCTGGTATTAATATAGGATCAAAAGAACACCACAAATTTTATTCAGGTAGCTTTAGGTGCACACTGTGCAGAGGACACAGTACACTAACTGTAAATATTGTAACTGCCTGCCTGTGGAATTAATAGAAGCATAACACCATCAATTTTCTTCAGGTAGCTTTAGGTGCACACTGTGCAGAGGACGCAGTACACTAACTGTAAATACTGTAGCTGCCTGCCTGTGATATTAATAGGATTAGAAGTACACCACCAATTTTATTCAGGTAGCTTTAGGTGCACACTGTGCGGAGGACACAGAACACTAACTGTAAATACTATAGCTGCCTGCCTGTGGTATTAATATAGGATCAGAAGAACACCACCAATTTTATTCAGGTAGCTTTAGGTGCACACTGTGCAGAGGACACAGTACACTAACTGTAAATACTGTAGCGGCCTGTCTGTGGTATTAATAGGAGCAGAACAACAGCAATTGTCTCCAGGTAGCTTTAGGTGCACACTGTGCAGAGGATGCACTACACCAGGGGTCTCAAACTGGTGGCCCTCCAGCTGTTGCAAAACTACAAGTCCCATGAGGCATTGCAAGGCTGACAGTTACAAACATGACTCCCGCAGGCAGAGGCATGATGGGACTTGTAGTTTTGCAACAGCTGGAGGGCCGCCAGTTTGAGACCCCTGCACTACACTAACTGTAAATACTGTAGCTGCCTGCCTGTGGTATTAATAGGAGCAGAACAACAGCAATTGTCTTCAGGTAGCTTTAGGTGCACACTGTGCAGAGGACACAGTACACTAACTGTAAATACTGTAGCTGCCTGCATGTGGTATTAATATAGGATCAGAAGAACACCACCAATTTTATTCAGGTAGCTTTAGGTGCACACTGTGCAGAGGACACAGTACATTAACTGTAAATACTGTAGCTGCCTGCCTGTGGTATTAATAGGATCAGAACAACAGCAATTGTCTTTAGATAGCTTTAGGTGCTCACTGTGCAGAGGATGCACTACACTAACTTGTAAATACTGTGGCTGCCTGCCTCTGGTATTAATATAGGATCAGAAGAACACCACCAATTTTATTCAGGTAGCTTTAGGTGCACACTGTGCAGAGGACACAGTACACTAACTGTAAATACTGTAGCTGCCTGCCTATGGTATCAATATAGGATCAAAAGAACACCACAAATTTTATTCAGGTAGCTTTAGGTGCACACTGTGCAGAGGACACAGTACACTAACTGTAAATATTGTAGCTGCCTGCCTGTGGTATTAATAGAAGCATAACACCACCAATTTTCTTCAGGTAGCTTTTGGTGCACACTGTGCAGAGGACGCAGTACACTAACTGTAAATACTGTAGCTGCCTGCCTGTGGTATTAATAGGATTAGAAGAACACCACCAATTGTCTTCAGGTAGCTTTAGGTGCACACTGTGCAGAGGACGCACTACACTAACTTGTAAATACTGTAGCTGCCTGCCTGTGGTATTAATATAGGATCAGAAGAACACCACCAATTTTATTCAGGTAGCTTTAGGTTCACACTGTGCAGAGGACGCGGTACTCTAACTGTAAATACTGTAGCTGCCTGCCTGTGGTATTAACATAGGATCAGAAGAACACCACCAATTTTATTCAGGTAGCTTTAGGTGCACACTGTGCAGGGGACACAGTACACTAACTGTAAATACTGTAGCTGCCTGCCTGTGGTATTAATAGGATCAGAACAACAGCAATTTTCTTCAGGTAGCTTTAGGTGCACACTGTGCAGAGGACGCAGTACACTAACTGTAAATACTGTAGCTGCCTGCCTGTGGTATTAATATAGGATCAGAAGAACACCACCAATTTTATTCAGGTAGCTTTAGGTGCACACTATGCAGAGGACACAGTACACTAACTGTAGATACTGTAGCTGCCTGCCTGTGGTATTAATATAGGATCAGAAGAACACCACCAATTTTATTCAGGTAGCTTTAGGTGCACACTGTGCAGAGAACGCACTACACTAACTGTAAATACTGTAGCTGCCTACCTTTCGTATTAAAAGGAGCAGAGCAACAGCAATTGTCTCCAGGTAGCTTTAGGTGCACACTGTGCAGAGGACGCAGTACACTAACTGTAAATACTGTAGCTGCCTGCCTGTGGTATTAATATAGGATCAGAAGAACACCACCAATTTTATTCAGGTAGCTTTAGGTGCACACTGTGCACAGGACACAGTACACTAACTGTAAATACTGTAGCTGCCTGCCTGTGGTATTAATAGGAGCAGAACAACAGTAATTTTCTTCAGGTAGCTTTAGGTGCACACTGTGCAGGGGACACAGTACACTAACTGTAAATACTGTAGCTGTCTGCCTGTGGTATTATTATAGGATCAGAAGAACACCACCAATTTTATTCAGGTAGCTTTAGGTGCACACTGTGCAGAGGACACAGTACACTAACTGTAAATACTGTAGCTGCCTGTCTGTGGTATTAATAGGAGCAGAACAACAGCAATTGTCTTCAGGTAGCTTTAGGTGCAAACTGTGCAGAGGACACAGTACACTAACTGTAAATACTGTAGCTGCCTGCCTGTGGTATTATTATAGGATCAGAAGAACACCACCAATTTTATTCAGGTAGCTTTAGGTGCACACTGTGCAGAGGACACAGTACACTAACTGTAAATACTGTAGCTGTCTGTATGTGGTATTAATAGGAGCAGAACAGTAATTGTCTCCAGGTAGCTTTAGGTGCACACTGTGCAGAGGACGCACTACACTAACTGTAAATACTGTAGCTGCCTGCCTCTGGTATTAATAGGATCAGAAGAACACCACTAATTTTCTTAAGGTAGCTTTAGGTGCCCACTGTGCAGAGCATACAGTACACTAAATGTAAATACTGTAGCTGCCTGCCTGTGGTATTAATAGGATCAGAAGAACACCACTAATTTTCTTCAGGTAGCTTTAGGTGCACACTGTGCAGAGCATACAGTACACTAACTGTAAATACTTTAGCTGTCTGCCTGTGGTATTAATATAGGATCAGAAGAACACCGCCAATTTACTTCAGGTAGCTTTAGGTGCACACTGTGCAGAGGATGCAGTACACTAACTGTAAATATTGTAGCTGCCTGCCAGTGGTATTAATAAAGGATAAGAAGAACACCACCAATTTAATTCAGGTAGCTTTAGGTGCACACTGTGCAGAGGACACGGTACACTGACTGTAAATACTGTAGCTGCCTGCCTGTGGTATTAATAGGAGCAGAACAACAGCAATTGTCTCCAGGTAGCTTTAGGTGCACACTGTGCAGAGGATGCAGTACACTAACTGTAAATACTGTAGCTGCCTGCCTGTGGTATTAATAGGAGCAGAACAACAGCAATTGTCTCCAGGTAGCTTTAGGTGCACACTGTGCAGAGGACACAGTACACGAACTGTAAAGACTGTGGCTGTCTGCCTGTGGTATTAATATAGGATCAGAAGAACACCACCAATTTACTTCAGGTAGCTTCAGGTGCACACTGTGCAGAGGATGCAGTACACTAACTGTAAATATTGTAGCTGCCTGCCAGTGGTATTAATAAAGGATAAGAAGAACACCACCAATTTAATTCAGGTAGCTTTAGGTGCACACTGTGCAGAGGACACAGTACACTGACTGTAAATACTGTAGCTGACTGCCTGTGGTATTAATAGGAGCAGAACAACAGCAATTGTCTCCAGGTAGCTTTAGGTGCACACTGTGCAGAGGATGCAGTACACTAACTGTAAATACTGTAGCTGCCTGCCTGTGGTATTAATAGGAGCAGAACAACAGCAATTGTCTCCAGGTAGCTTTAGGTGCACACTGTGCAGAGGACACAGTACACTAACTGTAAATACTGTAGCTGTCTGCCTGTGGTATTAATATAGGATCAGAAGAACACCGCCAATTTACTTCAGGTAGCTTTAGGTGCACACTGTGCAGAGGATGCAGTACACTAACTGTAAATATTGTAGCTGCCTGCCAGTGGTATTAATAAAGGATAAGAAGAACACCACCAATTTAATTCAGGTAGCTTTAGGTGCACACTATGCAGAGGACACAGTACACTGACTGTAAATACTGTAGCTGCCTGTGGTATTAATAGGAGCAGAACAACAGCAATTGTCTCCAGGTAGCTTTAGGTGCACACTGTGCAGAGGATGCAGTACACTAACTGTAAATACTGTAGCTGCCTGCCTGTGGTATTAATATTAGCAGAACAACAGCAATTGTCTCCAGGTAGCTTTAGGTGCACACTGTGCAGAGGACACAGTACACGAACTGTAAAGACTGTGGCTGTCTGCCTATGGTATTAATATAGGATCAGAAGAACACCACCAATTTAATTCAGGTAGCTTTAGGTGCACACTGTGCAGAGGACGCACTACACTAACTGTAAATACTGTAGTTGCCTGCCTGTGGTATTAATAGGATCAGAAGAACACCACTAATTTTCTTCAGGTAGCTTTAGGTGCACATTGTGCAGAGGATGCACTACACTAATTTGTAAATACTACAGCTGCCTGCGGTACTGTACTAATAGGATCAGAAGAACACCACCAATTTTCTTGAGGTAGCTTTAGGTTCACACTGTGCAGAGGACGCACTACACTATCTTGTAAATACTACAGCTGCCTGCAATACTAATAAGATCAGAAGAACACCACCAATTTTCTTCAGGTAGCTTTAGGTGCACACTGTGAAGAGGACGCACTACACTAACTTGTAAATACTGCAGCTGCCTGCGGTACTGTACTAATAGGATCAGAAGAACACCACTAATTTTCTTCAGGTAGCTTTAGGTGCACACTGTGCAGAGGACACACTACACTAACTTGTAAATACTGCAGCTGCCTGCGGTACTGTACTAATAGGATCAGAAGAACACCACTAATTTTCTTCAGGTAGCTTTAGGTGCACACTGTGCAGAGGACGCACTACACTAACTTGTAAATACTGCAGCTGCCTGCGGTACTGTACTAATAGGATCAGAAGAACACCACTAATTTTCTTCAGGTAGCTTTAGGTGCACACTGTGCAGAGGACGCACTTCACTAACTTGTAAATACTGCAGCTGCCTGCGGTACTGTACTAATAGGATCAGAAGAAAACCACTAATTTTTCTTCAGGTAGCTTTAGGTGCACACTGTGCAGAGGACGCACTACACTAACTGTAAATACTGTAGCTGCCTGCCCGTGGTATTAATAGGAGAAGAACCACAGCAATTGTCTTCAGGTAGCTGTAAATACTGTAAAAACACCTGCCTGTTATATATATATATATATATATATATATATATATATATATATATATATATATATATACACACACAATACACTGTAAGTGCAGCTAACTGACTCGCCTGCCTACTCTATCTAACTTAAATCAAATGACACTGTCTGTCTATCTATCTCTCTCTCAATGCTGGAACACACTACACAGGGCCGCCGTGCAGGCGGCCTTATATAGTGTGGGGCATGTACTAAACCCCCTGAGCCATAATTGGCCAAAGCCACCCTGGCTTTGGCCAATTACAGCTCTCTGTACAGACGGCGCTGTGATTGGCCAAGCATGTGGGTCATAGTGCATGCTTGGTCAATCATCAGCCAGCAATGCACCGCAATGCCGCAGTGAATTATGGGCCATGACGCGCCACTCGAATTTGGCGCGAACGGCCCATATCGTTCGTAATTCGGCGAACGGTCAAACACATGATGTTCGAGTCGAATATGGGTTCAACTCGAACACAAAGCTCATCCTTAGTCACCAGTATGGTATTTGGAAATTGAAATCATATCCCCTCTCAAGCGTCTCTTCTCCACAGAGAATAAGTTCATCGCTTATAACCTTTCTTCATAACTAATGTCCTCCAGTCATTTTATTCGTTTTGTTGCCCTTCTCTGCACTTGCTCCATTTCCAGCACATCCTTCCTGAGGACTGGTGCCCAGAACTGGACAGCATACTCCAGGTGAGGCTGGACCAGAGTCTTGTAGAGTGGGAGAATTATCACTTTATCTCTTGAGTTAATCCCCTTTTTAATGCATGCCATTATTCTGTTTGCTTTGTTAGCAGCAGCTTGGCATTGCATGCCATTGCTGAGCCTATCATCTACTAGGACCCCCAGGTCCTTTTCCAACCTTGATTCCCCCAGAGGTTCTCCCCCCAGTCAGTAGATTGCATTCATATTTTTGCCACCCAATTGCATTATTTTACATTTTTCCACATTAAACCTCATTTGCGATGTAGTTGCCCACCCCATTAATTTCTTCAGATCTACTTGCAAGGTTTCCACATCCTGGGGAGCTTAGCTTGGTATCATCCGCAAATACAGAGATTTAACTATTTACTCCATCCTCCAGGTCCTTTATGAACACATTAAATAGGATTAGTCCCAAGACAGAACTCTGGGGGACCCCACTTTCCACCCCGGACCATTCTGAGTACTCCCTATTTATCACTACCCTCTGAACTTGCCCTTGTAGAAAGGTTTCAATCCATGTACTCACCCTATGGTCCATGCCAACGGACCTTACTTTGTACAGTAAATGTTTATGGGGAACTGTATCAAATGCTTTTGCAGAATCCAGATACACCACGTCTATGTGCCTCCCTTAATCTAGATGGCAGCTCATCTCCTCATAGAAGGTTAAAAGATTGGTTTTGCAAGAACGATTCTTCATGACTCCATGCTGTTTACTGCTAATGATACCGGTTTCATTACTAAAATCTTGTATATAGTCCCTTATCATTCCCTCCAAGAGCATGCATACTATTGATGTTAGGCTAACTGGTCTGTAATTCCAAGGGATGTATTTTGGCCCTTTTTTTAATATTGGTGCTAAATTGTGTTGTAATATGTTGGCCGATTTATGTAGGATATATGTACAAATACAGTACCATATTGACCAGGAATTCAGGAAGCCAGGAAGCCAACTCAATTTTAACATATCAAAAGGACAGCTGATGACCCTTTGATATGTTAATCTTATGCAAGTCTACCTGGGTATGTGAGAAATGGCCTGTTAACCACTTCAGCCCCGGAAGATTTGGCTGCTGAATGACCAGGCAATTTTTTGCGATTCGGGACTGCGTCGTTTTAACTGACAATTGTACGGTCATGCAGCACTGCACCCAAACAAAATTGACGTCCTTTTTTTCCCACAAATAGAGCTTTCTTGTGGTGCTATTTTATCATCTCTGCAGTTTTTATTTTTTGCACTATAAACAAAAAAAGAGCGACAATTTTGAAAAAAAACACAATATTTTGTACTTTTTGCTATAATAAATATTCCAATTTTTTTTTAAAAAAAGCACATTTTTTCTCAGTGTATTCTTCTACATATTTTTGGTAATAAAAATTGCAATAAGCGTATATTGATTGGTTTGCGCAAAAGTTATAGCGTCTACAAAATAGGGGATAGATTTATAGCATTTTTATTTATTTATTTTTTTTACTAGTAATGGCGGTGATCTGTGATTTTTATCAGGCCTGCGACATTATGGCGGACACATTGGACACTTTTGATTCATTTTTTAGGACCATTGACATTTATACAGCGATCAGTGCTATAAAAATGCACTGATTAGTGTACAAAGGTCACTGGCAGGGAAGGGGTTAACACTAGGAGGCGATCAAGGGGTTAATTGTGTTTCCTGTGTGTGTTTCTAACTGTGGGGATAGGGGACTGACCTAGAGGAAATGACAGATGGCAAGTAAACAAATGGCATGTAAAGAATGTACCCTTTGAAAGGTTCAACTAGATTAACCGCTTGCTGACCAGTGGCCATCATTATGCTGTGGCCGGTCAAAATGATTTGACGAGCCATCATAGCCATACGTCGGCTCCTTTAGTGGGATAGCAGTCGTGTGCGTGCCGCTGGAGGCAGGCGCACGCTGCACTGCGGAGGGGAGCCGATGCTCCTGGCCAACGGTATTATAACAATATATATATAATATATAAATATTATGTCAAGAATTGTAATTACACGCCCCTGTTAAACAGGGGCATACAAATTGGGCCTTAGGCGGTGGTGGTGGTCGTGGTGGTGGCACAACACTGTAAAGCCTCACAGATACTTTTGTTGAGCACAGGAACAGACCCTGCTGTGAAATATTAGATCAAACATTGTAATTGCACACCCCTGTTAAACAGGGGCAGAAAAATTGGGCCTTAGGCAGTGGTGGTGGTGCCCTGAACCGAAAATATTCCTAGAAGATTGAGGAGGAATAGGATAGTCACTCAGCATATGCAGTCTTCAAGGGATCCCACATTAATAGAAAAATCAATCGGTTACATCAGCATCAGGTGCTTGGTAGCTCAGTGATCCAAGACTGATTCATTTTTATGAATGTGAGATGATCAACAGAGTCTGTGGACAAAGCCTCCAGCAGCACTGAGTGTGCATTCAGAAAGAACGCTGGATGCAGGACAGGCCAGTAGCTCAATTGCATATTGAGCAAGCTCTGGCCAGTGGTCCATCCTCAAGACCCAGTAACCCAGTGAATGTTCTGGTGGAAAGGTCTCCAAGTCTGATCTTGCCCCTAGATATTCCTGCACCATGTAATTCAGACACTGTCGATGGTTGCTGGAACCGATCAGACCTGGGCGCTGAGGACTGAAGAATTGTCTGAAGGCATCGGTCAGCCGGCCACCTTCTCCACCGCTCTTTGTTTAACTGAACGAAGCCTCAGCAACACGTTGTCTAGCACCAGCAAATTGTAACCTCCCAGGCTCTGGAAACGCATTGCACAAACCTTTCTGCAAGGCCTCCAGAAGATGTTTCATCCTCTGCTCCATGCCTGCTGGACCATGAGTCAGCAGTAATATGCACCTTACTGCTGAGCGCCCTGTCCAACGAGGCCAAGACATTGCCTTCCACATGCTGGTAGAGAGCCAGAATGGCCTTCCCTGAACAGAAATGGCATTTGGGAACCTGCTACTGAGGTACCACACATTCCACAAATTCACGTAAGGGGGCAGAGTCTACCAGCTGAAAAGGCAGCAGTTGCAGTGCTAGCAATTTGGCTAAGCTAGCATTCAGACACTGAGCATGTCGATGGCTGGGACCGAATTTCTTTCCACGGTTTAGTAACTGGGGCAGGGAAATTTGCCACTAGCAGATTGGCCGCAAGTACTTGGGCCACCTATTTCTATACCTTCATTCCTCTCAGTGTAGGTTTCTGAGAGGACTGGAGGTATAGTGTGGTTGGAGATCCCAGCTGATGAGGAGCAAGGAGAAGTCTGACTTGTTCTTTGATGTAGGTCTTTTAAGTGCTGTTGCCAACGAACTGCATGGGAGATCATCATATGTCTGGTCAAGCAACTATAGGTGCACTGTATGTATTGTGTAGACCACCAGGAAAGTAGTAGCAACTGCACTAGGGGTGCACGGTACTGTGTACACCAACAGAAGTTTAATAAGAACTATGGGTGCACTGTATGTATTGTGTACTGTGTACACCACCAGAAAAGTAGTAGCACTAGCAACCGCACTACGCGTGCACGGTACTGTGTACACCAACAGAAGTGTAATAACAACTATGGGTGTACTGTATGTATTGTGTACTGTGTACACCACCAGAAAAGTAGTAGCAACTGCACTAGGGGTGCACGGTACTGTGTACACCAACAGAAGTTTAACAACAACTATGGGTGCACTGTATGTATTGTGTATTGTGTACACCACTTGAAAAGTAGTAGCAACTTCACTAGGGGTGCAGGATATTGTGTACACCAACAGAAGTGTAATAACAACTATGGGTGTACTGTATGTTTTGTGCACACCACCAGGAAAGTAGTAGCAACTGCACTAGGGGTGCACAGTACTGTGTACACCAACAGAAGTGTAATAGCAACTATGGGTGTACTGTATGTATTGTGTACTGTGTACACCACCATAAAAGTAGTATCAAGTGCACTAGGGGTGCACGGTACTGTGTACACCAACAGAAGTGTAATAACAACTATGGGTGTACTGTTTGTATTGTGTACTGTGTACACCACCAGAAAAGTAGTAGCAGTATAGCTAAACTGAATACAGTGGATATATATATGTATATATATATACCAGACTATCTGCATATATATATATATATTCAATACACTGCAGCTAACTGAATAACCTGCCTGCCTGCTCAATCTAAATGACACTCTCTCTCCATCCATGCCAACAACACACTACACGGGGCTGACGTGCAGGCAGCCTTATATAGTGTGGGACGTGGACTTGGTCCCCCTGAGCCATGATTGGCAAAAGGCACCCTGCCTTTGGCCAATTATGGCTCTCTTAGCTAAGGGCGCTGGGATTGGCCAAAGCATGCAGGGCATGTTGCATGCTTTGGCCAATCATCATAAAGCAGTGCACTGCGCTCCCGCAGTGCATTATAGGCTGTTACGCGCCACTCGAATTTGGCATGAACAGACCATAATTTTCGATTCTTGTTGAACAGGCGAACAGCCAATGTTCGAGTCAAACTCATGTTCGATCCGAACAGAAAGCTCATCCCTACTCACAATATAATAATAACTAAATATTTATCATCATCCCACTACTATATCACTACATTGGTGCCGTTCAAGAGACCAGAAGTACATTTCGGACTTAGTAACAGAAGGTGACAGAAGATTGTGAGGACCCAGGTAGGAAGTTTTTAGCCCCGGACCAAGACCTGGAGAAGATTATAAGCCTAGGAACCCTAGCAGTTGTAACAGAAGTCTGGTGGAGACCCAAGAGCTGTGCTGTGACTCCAAAGTCTGGTTGTAACATAAGAGTCTACAGAATTGAACAAGTTTGGAACCCCAGAATTATTCTCTGCAGACTGGAAACTGAACAAAAAAAAAGACTGTGTCATGACCAGAAGACCGGAATTGGATGCTGAAGAAGTAACTTCAAGGTAGAGCCTCAATGGGGTGAGTAAAATATTTCCTTTTTCTTAATTATTAGTAATATAGTCAAAATGCTTACTCAGTGTGAAGCTAGTGTCAGTTCTGATAAAGTTAACAGATGGGTATTAAAATGTATTAAGCGTCATGACGGTCCTTATGAAAATCCAGAAAAATGTAAGCAGACGTGGACTATGATGACGGAATTTTTAGAGAAAAATGTGTTTGATAACAAAATTTCAGAAAGTAAAAGAAAAGGTTGTATTGTGCAGGGCATGTTATCTTGCTGTTTAACAATGGAAAGTTCTTTGAAGGGTAGGGTTGAGGAAATTGCCCAGTTACAGAATGCAGTTGATAATAGCGACAAGGTTTGTGAGAGGTTACAAAACCAATCAGAAACTGAGACTGTAAATTTAAAACTAGAAAAGCTACAATTTCTGGGGAAATTGTGAAAAGTGTTCTTGCCTCTACAACTGGAGTGGGCGGAGTAACTGGGGGGAGTGGCTGGAGTAACTGTTGTGTGGTTGGAGTAACTGTGGAAAGGTTGAACTGGGCAGATGGGCAGAGTAACTGTGTGGAGTGTTTGTAGTGAGTAAAGATAGTAAACATTACACTAACCAATTGATTGATCAAATTTAAAAAGTGCACAAGTGCTAATGATGTAGAAGGTAGAAATATCGGTAAATGACTTTGTCGGACACAGACTTAAGGGTTACCAGGATTTATTCCGCCCCAGCCAAAGCATAACACCTGACGGACTCGCGTCCCAAAATCAAGTGTGTCAAAAACAGTTTACACAGTGTACATATAATTTCAATATATTGCATCACAAGCGAACTGGCAGTTTATTTCCGTTATACATTGTATTAACATTTTGAACAGTCAACTTTTTGAACTTTTTGGATACAAGGCAATTCATTAAAGCATATACTTTAAACCCTTACAAATTTTCAGTTTCTCTGCAGTTTTGCTCCTTGCTGTTTCTTTATCTGTCTTACTAATCAGCAAGCAGGCTATAGCACAGGAAGGAGAGGGTGAGTGTGATGAGGACAGATGTCTGTGATGGATGGGGGGGAGTAAGTGAGTTCAGTGTCTAACAAATACACCGAACATGAAATATAGAGAATGATTTTTAGCTAATTGTAAATGGTCCCACATAACTAAAACTGACATAAAACTCACATAACATAAACTGACCCCCATTGCCACTTTATTATCTGTTTGATGACCACTGTCTCACAACCACTGTTTCCTGGCATCACTCATGCCCTGTTTATGCAGGCTCTAAGCGTGTTCACAACCACTGTTCAAAACACAATACACAGGATCATGATAGCTGTAATAACTGTGCAGTACTCCTGACTGGAGACAGTGCTGCACCCTGGAGATGTAAATGTGATCCAACAGTGTGTTTTTTTCTGTGGTGGCTGCCCAGACCAGTTGGGTATATCCTCTTGAGTGAAGAAGGTCAGATATTGGCTTCTTTTCTCTGCACAGAAAATCTTCATTGAAATCTCCACAGAGTATTATAGGTTGGCAATCCATTATTTCCAAAGATTCCAAGAGGCCCAGCAGGTTAGTAAGGAATTGGCCAATACTGTAATCCGGTGGCCTGTAAACAACAGCGATCAAAGCTTGTACAGGGGACTCCAGTTTGACAACCAAGAACTCCAAGTCAGTCACATTGTGATGATACTGCTTTTCAAAGGCCTTGAAATGGTTTCTGACATACAAGGCGACACCTCCACCACTTTTACTTGCAATGTCAGGAAGGTTCGTGTACGAGAGGTGTCTGTTGCGTTTGAACAGGTTGTAGCCCTCCAGCTGGAGACTTTCAGCAACAGAAGAGCCTGAGAGATGAGTTTCAGTGAAACATAAAACATCTCCAAGTGTCAACTCATGGTGAGATTTGATATCTTCAATGTGAGCTGGTAATCCTTCCGTGTTGTGATGGATAATTGTTAATGTTTGCTGTTTGTCTGTTGTCTGTAGAAACTTTAAGAGGGGCATAACACTTTCCAGTGATGCATTCTTCATTGAATCCAGGGAGGCTGTGATTTCAGGATCAGCAAAGATCTTCTTCTCATCAAAGTCGGTTATGTACAGTCCTTGCAGTGTAGTCGTTCTACTCAGAGCAACATAGGCCATTCCCGGTTGGAAGACCCGTTTCAATGAGACCACTGCTGACTGTATCGACATCCCCTGACACTTATGAATCGTACATGCAAAAGCCAACTTCAGGGGGAACGGCCTGCGAACAACTCCTTTCTGTCTCAGGTTTTCCTCTACCCTTTCTATGTACACCAAGTTGTCAGCATCACAAGACGACTCTGTCTTTGGATTGTCCAGCATAAGCCCAAGCTTGTTTACCGTAGTAGTACCATTCTCAGTCTGGATGATTATTCTTGCAATCTTGCCAAATGTCCCGTTAACAAGCCCGTCTTCTACATCAATGTTTCTTGTGATCATGATACAGGCACCTTCAGCTGCTTGCAGTGTGTCAATCAGATTGTCTTTGTGTCCTTTGAAAGGTTGGTGTTGCCTCAGCATCACTCCTGTCTTAGGGTCTTTTCTGTAATCGTCGGCATCTATGTTGGTGACGTTTGAATGGAGAACAGACACAGTTGCAGCATTATGTTTGTGAACCTCTTTGTTGGTGGCAAATATGTGTAGCACGTCATTAGGACAGTGGGTGGGATCTGTAAAAGCCTGAGCAAGCAGAGCTTTGTCATCATTGCTTAAGGTGACAGTCTTCTGCTTGACTCTGATTCTATTCAAAAGCTCAGCAAATGAAATGTCATCCTTCTGTCGCATGATCTCTGTCAGCGTGATCATCTGAAAGTTGTCTTTCCAGAGGTCATTGGTATTTTCCTCAAACACGCAGAGTGGCTTACTTTTTCCCAGCGGGGGGACCTGGTAAAAGTCTCCTACTGCTAGTACTGACATACCACCAAAAGGTTTCTTACTGCCTTTGATTTGCTGTAATCTCCAGTTGATGTAGGCAAACAGGGGCTTTGAAATCATTGACACCTCATCAATAACAATGATCTCCGCATTTGACAGCTGTGCCCTCACTTCATCTATTAGATTTCCAAGTCCTTGGTAGGGTGGCTTCAAGCTTCTTGGCAACTTCAGCAGAGAATGCAAAGTGTTGCCTGAAATGTTGAAAGCTGCTGTTCCTGTAAATGCAGTTAGTAAAACGCTGGGCATGGATATGTCTGCTTCCTCACGTAGTCTGGTAAGTTTACAGAGTATCTTTGTCGCCTCAGCATAGATGCACTTTATCAGGTGTGATTTGCCTGTCCCTGCACCACCAGTGACAAAGTAATAGAATGGGTCAGGATTTAGGCCACGCACACGGTTAGTGCACCAGTCACAAACTGAGTAGAATGTCTGAGCTTGTGTCCGGTTAAGGTTTCTGTACATTTTCCGAAGGAAATCAGGGCACATTTGTGGGGCCTTCACAGTAAGCGCAATTCCACCTGTTCGTTTGTGACGTGTATACTCCGGAACATCATCTTGTTCATTCTCATGAAGTGGCTCCCCTTCTTTGCATTCCTCTATACATTCCAACCTATCCAACTCAGCTTCTGGGGCAAAGGTGTTCCAAGCATCTTCAACAGGGCCGTTTTTTACAAAGTAATCCAAGACTTGTTCCACAATTTTGTTGTGTTGTTCGAACTTCTTTTGGTTGCTGGTAACAATTGCAGACACTGCTCGGATTGCTTCTTCTCCTGGTAAGCTCACACAGGCGCTTTTGTAAAAATCCTGGTGTGTTGGGAACCTTACAGTTTTCAGTGATGACTCTGAACGGTGGGGGAGGTAGCGTTTAAGCAGTCTGCCGTGGTAGTTCTCGGGGTCCTTCTTCTCTGAGAAGCGTGCGTACCTGATGATTGCAGGCTTCCCTCTCGTGCGTTTTTGAATCATTCCCATTTCATTCAATAGGCTGACACGCTTGCTGTCTTCCTTCTGCTTGCCATAGACAACCCTGTAATGGGATGCAAAGTCTGCCAGACACATGGACTCAAACTCTGGTGTTTCGGATCTGGCTCTGTATTTGTCGACAAAACTCGTCATCCACACATTAAGAGAATCGGCTGGTTTGTTCTGCAATGCACTGAGCGGGAGACTCATTTTCAGTGCGTTGTCACCAGTTGGCAGAAAAACAACCTCACGTGAGCAAGACTTCATTTTCAGGCTGCACGTACGGGCCACAGACTCCTGGGCGCTGACCTCTCTGTGTTTTGAATAAGCCTGAAGAACCTCTTTCATTTCTTCTCATTCTGTCGCTGTTTCTGGACTCATTTCTTTGACTATTGTTTTGAGATAGTCACTCAGCTCCCGTTCTGGCTTGGATATGTAGGACAACATGTACATGATGCAACCATACTCATCAAGAATGTACTGGATGTCCATGTTGGCGTTCCAGGCCGTCAGCAAATGTGGATTGTAGTTGTTCACCCAGCAGTCCTTGACATCACGCTTCATTAGAATCACGCTTGAGGAGGTCAATGCCTGAATGTACGAGTTGTACTGATTCAAAGTCATCACACTGTGCCAGTAGCTGTGACATGTCTTCAAGCTGCACTTTTGGGTTATTAAGCAAATCCAAGACTGGTTTCAGTTTGTTTTTGGCTGCTTGTGGTTTCATTGCACAATCTCCTTGTTCTTCTGGCATCGGGTAAGTTATCCTCGTTTTTCTAATAGGTGGCTTTGGAAATCCAAATCTGCATACTCTGTTACCTTTCTTGCATGAATGAGATCTGCTGTGCATTTGAAGTTCTGTTACAAATCTGTGAAGTAAGGCCTGTTTTGCTTCATCAGGCAGCTGGCATGAGATGTTATGATCTATAAAGGCACACACCTTGTCATCACTGTCTTGTCCAAATATAGGAGCTCCTGCTACCCAACAGAGACAATGTATATGAGGGCTCCCTCTCGCCTGAAATTCAACCCGGTAAAAGTAATCAATAACTTCACCAATTGGCTGTGCAGGACCCAACAGCAGCTCTCGCATCAGAGCATCAACCCTTTTGTCAAACATGCGCATGGTGGTCACTGGGTTGCCTCGAAGAATGTCACACTTTTCAGCCCAGTCTAGCCCCGCAAAATCCACCTTTTGACCTTGTTGTGCCTTTATTGCCATTATTACCTCTGGCCATCTGAATTCTGCAGCAGAGAAGGTAAGAAAAAATGTTGGCTTACCCAATTGTCTGACCATGGCTAGCAAATTCTTCAGATTTTTATCCCAGTAAGCTGGACTCCCTCTCAGTGGTTGCATGAACCTTGTGGCATCACCGTGTGTCAGTGCTTCCTCTCCAAGGTCAGATGGCTGCAAACAACTGTCTAGGCCAATTCCAGGTCTTAGTGTATCCTTCTCATCCTCTGCATTGGGAGGTTGTTGGTCATGGCCTTCCTGTTGCTCAGAAGCAGCCGGTAAACATGCAGACTGTACCTCTGATGGATCACAATTTTCGATGCGTTCAAGTATCTCCATCATTTCAGTTTCGTCACAACTGTCGAGTTCCATCCCATCATCATCATCAGCGATTGTCTCATCCACTCTAATTGAAATGTCACTGTAGTCGGGGTGTGTGTCAATGAGTTTTGACAGACCTGCTACTACATTTCCCGTGTTGACATTATGAAACAGCTGGTGGCCTTTGTAAGTCAGACGTCTTTTCAGCTTCACTCTGTGTAACTGGGATGTGCTGTGCGATCTTGGTAGAGTATTGACCGTGGTTTCCACCTCGGATGGCACACACACTACAACGCCATGTATAGCTGCCTGTCGACCTTTGGGAAGTGTGATGATCTTGGCAAATGGCAGTATTTTGGCCAAAAGTTGTCTTTCCAGCACATTCAAATCGCAGAGCTCTGGGGGAATGGGCGCCAGCTCCATGTTGTTAGCCACAGCGATGGATGATTTGTGTCCTGCTTTTAAATGTGAATCACAGTTGTGACAAATCCATTCTTTGGTCCTTTCATCTGGTACGGTGCATTGTTCAGGTCCTTGACAGTGATTGTTGCACACATGGACATATTTCCCTGTCAAACAGGCAGCAACAATGTGTAGATTCTTCTTGTAATTGCTGTGAATGCAATGTTTCACTTGGTTAGGGAAAAGGGTGCGATGACACATCGTGCACACAAATGTTGGCCCAGCTTTAATGCATTCATGGAAAGTGGATATAGCTGTCTGCATTAGGCTGTTGTCCACTGGTTGACTGCATTCCCGCATGACACGAGTCCATTGTCTGTATTTCATTCTTATTTTGAAGGCACATTGCATCTTATGGGTTATGCGAAAATCTGCTTGAGTGTGACGCTTCAGTTTCATGTAACTCATGCAATGTTGCAAGTGACGTTTTCTGAAAGCAGGATCATTATGATATTTTCTGGTGATGTATTGCTTCTGCTTCAAATTGAAATCGGCATTTGTCACATATTTTCTGGTGATGTATTGCTTCTGCTTCAAGTTGAAATCTGCATTTGTCGCATATTTTCTGGTGATGTATTGCTTCTGCTTCAAGTTGAAATCGGCATTTGTCGCATATTTTCTGGTGATGTATTGCTTCTGCTTCAAGTTGAAATCTGCATTTGTCGCATATTTTCTGGTGATGTATTGCTTCTGCTTCAAGTTGAAATCGGCATTTGTCGCATATTTTCTGGTGATGTATTGCTTCTTCTTCAAGTTGTAATCTGCATTTGTCGCATATTTTCTGGTCATGTATTGCTTCTGCTTCAAGTTGAAATCTGCATTTGTCGCATATTTTCTGGTGATGTATTGCTTCTGCTTCAAGTTGAAATCTGCATTTGTCGCATATTTTCTGGTGATGTATTGCTTCTGCTTCAAGTTGAAATTGGCATCTGTTGCATATTTGCGAATGATATATTGCTTCTGCTTCAACTTAAAATCAGCATCTGCTCTGTATCGGCTGGTGATGTATGTCCTTTTCTTATTGGTGACAGACATCTTTGTAGCCTTGAAATCACGCCTTCTTTCATTTCTGTGTCTTGTCTTCAGTTTTTGTCGTCTCTGTGCATTTAATTTGGACAATGCCTTACTGTCCTTCCATATGCCCTGTGAGGATTTCGCATCAAGTGACCGTGGAGAATGCTTGCTGGGAATCCAGTGTGTGTTGCATCTTTGGTCATCTGTGTCACTTTGTTCTCCACATGCTTTGCATTATGTGGTTTGTCAAATTTGCACCAGTGGGGACAGCAAACCATCTGACAGACGTCTTGCACGATGAAATGAGACTGGCATGAAGTCATACTGCAGTCCATCAATAGGGCCTCTGGTGTCTGTAAGGAGCAATTCATACAACTTATAAATCCTTGCCCCCATATCACTCAAATGTGTAAAAGTGATCATAACAGCTTTTCCTTTTCCAGCCGCAGGAAGTCCATCCTTATTTCGACTATGAGAATCAAACAGTCCATATCTCCCAGACTTGTCTCTGAACAATGCAATGCAATATGGCACTACTATAAAAAGTGCATGTGTAACATCTGCATTGAGGCACTGAAGTCTTGTGGAGAGGTCAACAAACCAACCTTGGTTGTCACCGTCTACCGTGTCTCTCATACATCCCGATAACACTGGAGATTTAACAACGTTATACTCATATTTGTCAGTGTTGACTCTGAGGGACACTTCTTCCATTGTCAAGTGCTGATGCTGATAGACATTTCTTTGTTTTAGCTGTTTTATTGTTGAGCTATACAAGCTGTTGCCCTTCTTCAGTATTTGATCAAGATCACCCTTTCTCACATCATCAAGCTCACTGTGGTATGCCAAAAATGTCAGAGCCATGCATGTACACTGTTTGTTCCTTAACCTTCCATAGCCATGATGACCCTGATGAAATGATGCCTGCACAGAAATCTCACTTGGTACACATGGTTCTTGCATGCCATGGTTTTCAGAAGTGCCCATCACACTGTCACTGTGCTCTTGAACTTGACACTGAGTTGAACATGAAAATGACACCACAGGTTCACTATGTACCTCCTGGGCACATTCACTGTCACAAACCTCCATATCCACTATGCTGCTGTGGGGCTCCGGATCCAGTTTAGTCCAGCGTATCTTTGCAGCTTTAGATCTCTTTCCTTTAGATGGCATGATGATATTTGTGGAAGGAGCTATAATTCCCCTCAGAGCTTTGTTCGAAGAGCTATAATTCCCCTCAGAGTTGTGTTGGAGGAGGAGCTATAAATCCCCTTAGAGCTGTGTGGGAGAAGCTATAATTCCCCTCAGAGCTGTGTGGGAGAAGCTACATTTCCCATCAGAGTTGTGTGGGAGAAGCTATAATTCCCCTCAGAGCTGTTTAAAAGGAGCTATAATTCCCCTCACAGCGGTGTGGGAGAAACTATAATTCCTCTCAGAGTTGTGTGGGAGGAGCTCTAATTCTCCTCAGAGCTGTGTGGGAGGAGCTATAATGCTAAGCTGTAATTCCCCTCAGAGCTGTGTGGGAGGAGCTATAATTCCCCTCACAGCGGTGTGGGAGAAACTATAATTCCCCTCAGAGTTGTGTGGGAGGAGCTATAATTCTGCTCAGAGCTGTGTGGGAGGAGCTATAATGCTAAGCTATAATGCTATAATTCCCCTTTGAGCTGTGTGGGAGGAGCTATAATTCCCCTCAAAGCTGTATTGGAGGAGCTATAACTTCCCTCCAAGCTGTGTGGGAGGAGCTATAATGCTATAATTGTCCTTAGAGCTGTGTGAGAGGAGCTATAATTCCCCTCAGAGCTTTGTGATTTTTTTTTTCAAAAATGATTTTTTTTTTTTTTTTTTCCACTTCAGAAACCAACAAGTAGAGGGCTAAATCAGCTCGATGTTCATTGACTGGTCGCCTTCTCCGGTTTGCATCATTGTGGATATTGCATTACATCTAATTCCTTTTTTTTATCGTCCCTCTGAATACCTTAATATGCCATTTTAGCAGCAAGTCCTCCCTTTTTCCCAGCTCCTAGACTTAGTCTGTAGTGGCCCTAAAGCCCAGTGACCGGTGGATCTTTATCCTTTTCTGGGTCAGGCTAAAGGGGGAGGGGACTCGTTTAAGGAAACAACAAAAACAAAAAAAAAAAAAAGAAAAAAATTAGAAAAGCTAAAGGAAAAACAGGAAAAGGGTATATACTAGAAGACTTATTGGCTCCCCATGCCTGTTCTTTGCTGAGCTGCCCAGAATTACACAAAAAATTTACTTATTCCCAAATCAACCCCCCCCCTCCCCCCCCTTCAAAATTTAACCCGCAAACCATCAAGATTATTTAGTTAATCAAAATAGGAGAAAACAATAAAAAAGAAAAAGCAGAAAGAAAATATGCGTATCAAAATCACTTTACTATAGCACTCCTTGATCTCAAAGATCTCTGTTACCTATAGAGTCCCCAAAGGCTCCTCTCTTGGAGTGATCCTACGCCTTGCCTGCTAGGGAGCACCTACCTTCTCTAGCCATGGCTTCCACATGGTTTCAAATTCCTGGAGATTGCCTCTCTTTATATACTCCACCCTTTCCCTACTCAGTGTTTCATTTATTGTGGAGATCCAGTCTTTCACCGAAGGGGGATCTTTTGATTGCCATCTTAGTGTTATCATCTTCCTAGCCTGAAACAAGGCCCGCGTGATGGCCAGTGTAGTGCTCAGTCTCTCCCCCGAAACTCTTCTATACCCCAGGATGCAGGTTATGGCCTCTTTTACTACTAGAGTGCTAAAAATACTTCCCAGGTTTCCGGTCACTTCTTCCCAGTATCTAAATAGCTTGGGACACCTCCACAACATGTGGATGAGGTCTCCCGACCTCTGGCATCTGGGACAGTTGTCATTAGGCCTTCCCCCAAATTTAAAAAGTCTTTTAGGTGTATAGTAGGATCTATTCAACAAAAGCAGATGAGAGAATCGCTGTGAAGGGGACACCGAGACCTGTACACTCAGTTCCAGGGTTTTCGCCCATTGTTCCTGGGTAGGGATGAGCTTCGAGTTCGAGTCGAACTCATGTTCGACTCGAACATTAGCTGTTCGCAAGTTCGCCGAACACCGAACAATTTAAGGTGTTCGCGGCAAATTCGAATGCCGCGGAACACCCTTTAAAAGTCTATGGGAGAAATCAAAAGTGCTAATTTTAAAGGCTTATATGCAAGTTATTGTCATAAAAAGTGTTTGGGGACCCGGGTCCTGCCCCAGGGGACATGTATCAATGCAAAAAAAAGTTTTAAAAACGGACGTTTTTTCAGGAGCAGTGATTTTAATAATGCTTAAAGTCAAACAATAAAAGTGTAATATCCCTTTAAATTTCGTACCTGGGGGTGTCTATAGTATGCCTGTAAAGGGGCGCATGTTTCCTGTGTTTAGAACAGTCTGACAGCAAAATGACATTTGGAAGGAAAAAACACATTTAAAACTACCCGCGGCTATTGCATTGCCGACAATACACATAGAAGTTCATTGATAAAAACGGCATGGGAATTCCCCCCAGGGAAACCCCGAACCAAAATTAAAAAAAAAAAAAATGACGTGGGGGGGTCCCCCTAAATTCCATACCAGGCCCTTCAGGTCTGGTATGGATATTAAGGGGAACCCCGCGCCAAAATTAAAAAAAAAAAATGACGTGGGGTTCCCCCTAAATTCCATACCAGACCCTTCAGGTCTGGTATGGATTTTAAGGGGAACCCCGCGCCAAAAAAAAACAAAAAAACGGCGTGGGGTTCCTCCAAAAATCCATACCAGACCCTTATCCGAGCACGCAACCTGGCAGGCCGCAGGAAAAGAGGGGGGGACGAGAGTGCGGCCCCCCCCCCTCCTGAACTGTACCAGGCCACATGCCCTCAACATTGGGAGGGTGCTTTGGGGTAGCCCCCCAAAACACCTTGTCCCCATGTTGATGAGGACAAGGGCCTCATCCCCACAACCGTGGCCGGTGGTTGTGGGGGTCTGCGGGCGGGGGGCTTATCGGAATCTGGAAGCCCCCTTTAACAAGGGGACCCCCAGATCCCGGCCCCCCCCCCCTGTGTGAAATGGTAAGGGGGTACTTACCCCTACCATTTCACTAAAAAACTGTCAAAATAGTTAAAAATGACAAGAGACAGTTTTTGACAATTCCTTTATTTAAATGCTTCTTCTATCTTCCTTCATCTTCTTCTGGTTCTTCTGGCTCTTCTGGTTCTTCCTCCGGCGTTCTCGTCCAGCATCTTCTCCGCGGCGTCTTCTATCTTCTTCTCCTCGGGCCGCTCCGCACCCATGGCATGAGGGGAGGCTCCCGCTCTTCTCTTCTTCATCTTCTTCATCTTCATCTTCTCTTCTTCATCTTCTTCATCTTCATCTTCTCTTCTTTTCTTCTGCGGGCCGCTCCGCATCCATGCATGGAGGGAGGCTCCCGCTGTGTGACGGCGTCTCCTCGTCTGACGGTTCTTAAATAACGGGGGGCGGGGCCACCCGGTGACCCCGCCCCCCTCTGACGCACGGGACATGACGGGACTTCCCTGTGGCATTCCCCGTGACGTCACAGGGAAGTCCCGTCAAGTCACCGTGCGTCAGAGGGGGGCGGGGTCACCGGGTGGCCCCGCCCCCCGTTATTTAAGAACCGTCAGATGAGGAGACGCCGTCACACAGCGGGAGCCTCCCTCCATGCATGGATGCGGAGCGGCCCGCAGAAGAAAAGAAGAGAAGATGAAGATGAAGAAGATGAAGAAGAGAAGAGGATGAAGAAGAAGATGAAGAGAAGAGCGGGAGCCTCCCCTCATGCCATGGGTGCGGAGCGGCCCGAGGAGAAGAAGATAGAAGACGCCGCGGAGAAGATGCTGGACGAGAACGCCGGAGGAAGAACCAGAAGAGTCAGAAGAACCAGAAGAAGAAGAAGATGAAGGAAGATAGAAGAAGCATTTAAATAAAGGAATTGTCAAAAACTGTCTCTTGTCATTTTTAACTATTTTGACAGTTTTTTAGTGAAATGGTAGGGGTAAGTACCCCCTTACCATTTCACACAGGGGGGGGGCCGGGATCTGGGGGTCCCCTTGTTAAAGGGGGCTTCCAGATTCCGATAAGCCCCCCGCCCGCAGACCCCCACAACCACCGGCCACGGTTGTGGGGATGAGGCCCTTGTCCTCATCAACATGGGGACAAGGTGTTTTGGGGGGCTACCCCAAAGCACCCTCCCAATGTTGAGGGCATGTGGCCTGGTACGGTTCAGGAGGGGGGGGGCCGCACTCTCGTCCCCCCCTCTTTTCCTGCGGCCTGCCAGGTTGCGTGCTCGGATAAGGGTCTGGTATGGATTTTTGGGGGAACCCCACGCCGTTTTTTTTTTTTTTTTTTGGCGCGGGGTTCCCCTTAAAATCCATACCAGACCTGAAGGGTCTGGTATGGAATTTAGGGGGAACCCCACGTCATTTTTTTTTAAAATTTTGGCCGGGGTTCCCCTTAATATCCATACCAGACCTGAAGGGCCTGGTATGGAAATTAGGGGGACCCCCCCACGTCATTTTTTTTTTTTTTAATTTTGGTTCGGGGTTTCCCTGGGGGGAATTCCCATGCCGTTTTTATCAATGAACTTCTATGTGTATTGTCGGCAATGCAATAGCCGCGGGTAGTTTTAAATGTGTTTTTTCCTTCCAAATGTCATTTTGCTGTCAGACTGTTCTAAACACAGGAAACATGCACCCCTTTACAGGCATACTATAGACACCCCCCAGGTACGAAATTTAAAGGGATATTACACTTTTATTGTTTGACTTTAAGCATTATTAAAATCACTGCTCCTGAAAAAACGGCCGTTTTTAAAACTTTTTTTTGCATTGATCCATGTCCCCTGGGGCAGGACCCAGGTCCCCAAACACTTTTTATGACAATAACTTGCATATAAGCCTTTAAAATTAGCACTTTTGATTATTCATGTTCGTGTCCCATAGACTTTAACGGTGTTCGCGTGTTCGAGCGAACTTTTTTCCTGTTCGCATGTTCTGGTGCGAACCGAACAGGGGGGTGTTCGGCTCATCCCTATTCCTGGGTCATTCCCCCTATGTCCTCTTCCCATTTGGCTTTTAATCCAAGGAGTAACCCCCCGCTGTTGTCTGGTTTACTTAATTGGTCGTAAATTCTTGAGATTAGACCTCTAGTAGGGTTTACCTGCATTATACACTGAAGTAGAGGCATTTCTTCCCAGCGCAAAGTCTGGGCTTTAAATTGTGCTTTAAGAGCGTGTTCTAGCTGGAAGTATAGGAAAAAAGAGCTCTGAGGTAGCTTGAATTCCCCTACTAATTCCGGGAAGCTCTTTAGCTTGGTGTCATTATAAAGCTGGATTAGCCTTCTGATGCCAAGATTCACCCATTCTCCAAAAG
Source organism: Aquarana catesbeiana (assembly GCF_042186555.1). Lineage (NCBI taxonomy): Eukaryota > Metazoa > Chordata > Amphibia > Anura > Ranidae > Aquarana > Aquarana catesbeiana. The sequence continues at coordinate 169,601,197 of NC_133334.1, read as the reverse complement.
TAATTATTTTAAGAACTTCCTGTAAATTACGGTTATTCCAAATAGGAGAGTAAACTGTTGGGTCATCATATCCCATCATTTTCTTGACCGTTTTCCAGAGTTTAGTTAGCAGCTTGATAGTTGGGTAGTTATCATGAAACATATCCGCCTCTAGGGTTTCAACTATGGTGTTGTGTGGAGTGCTAAGCAGTAGCAGTTTGCCATTGGGGGTGCCACCTTTCGGTATCCCACATCCTAGCAGCTGCTGTAGCTGAGTTGCCAAGAAGTAGCGCTCGGGGTGTGGGAGGGCAAAACCCCCCTCTCGTGTGGGTAGCTGAAGCACTCGAAGTCGAATCCTGGCTTGCTTCCCCTTCCAAATCAGCTCCCTAAAAAGGGTATCAATTTTTTTAAACCACTTCTTGCCTATCCAGACTGGCGAGTTGTGCAGGATATATAGCAATTGTGGCATCCAGACCATTTTTATTAAGCTGCATCTTCCTGCGGTGGACAGGGGGAGACGCCTCCAAATTCCTATTTTTTGTTTCAGTTTTGTTAAAAGAGGGACAAGATTTGTACTGATATATCTGGTTGGGTCCTTCGTCAGAACTATTCCCAGGTATTTCAAGGTATCTACCCTTACCATCTGGGGTATATCGCATATTGTTGACTCGCAGTTGGAATCTATCGGCATAAATTCGGACTTCTCCCAGTTTATCTCTAAACCAGAGAAGCTCCCGAAGTCCTTCACTATCCTCATCGCACTCAGTAGAGAATTTCTCGAGTCCCCCAGAAATAGCAAGATGTCATCCGCATATAGCGCGATTTTTTCTTCTCCCGATTTTCGCAAAAAGCCAGTTACCGCTCTGCTTTCCCTTATAGCGATAGCCAGGGGTTCCATCGCCAATGCAAACAGCAAAGGAGAGAGGGGACACCCCTGCCTAGTTCCCCTCTCCAGCTCAAACCAATCTGAAAATTCGTTGTTAATTTTTAGTCTAGCCTTAGGGCGGGTATATAACATTCTAATCCACCCTATAAAAGCCATGCCAAAACCGAATTTCTCTAATACACGCCATATATAGCCCCACTCCACGCTATCGAAAGCCTTAGATACATCGAGGGTCATTAACGCTCTCGAGCCCACATTTTCCGATGGTGACTGTAGATTCAGAAATGCTCTTCTAATGTTCAGGCTCGTAGATCTATTGGCTATAAAGCCCGCCTGGTCTTCATGTACCAGTTTATGAATAACTCCGTTCAATCTTACTGCTAGCACCTTGGCAAGAATTTTTACGTCAGTACACAGTAGAGAAATTGGCCTATAAGCAGCTACATCCAGTGGGTCTTTCCCTTCCTTCTGTAGTACAGTAATTGTTGCTTCTAACATTGAAGCAGGCAACTGGCCCCCCTCAAGTGATCCCTCCAAAGTTTTTAGTAGTTCCGGGATCAGCACTTCACCATACTGCTTATATGTCTCGCTTGGAAGGCCGTCGGGCCCGGGTGACTTAAGACTTGCCATGCCCGCTACTGCTTGTTGCAGTTCTGCTACCGTTATTGGGGAGTCCAATATAGCGCTTTCTTCCTGTGATATGGTAGGAGTCGTTAGCCCCTCCAAAAAGTCCTCCATCAGCGCCTCCTTGCCCCTTTTCTGCGAGGAGTACAGTTTTTTATAATACCCCCTAAAAGCTTGTACGATTTCTGGGGTGCTTGAAGTTATGTCTCCACTCTGTAATCTAATAGCGAGGACCGTGGATGGAGCCGCATTTGATTTTACAAGCATAGCCAGTGTTCTTCCAACTCTTTCCCCCTCCACCATAAATTCCTGTCTCTGAAGAAGGCGCCTAGTCTCCGCCTTCTGCATGACCACTAATTTATACTTTTGTTGTTTCTCTTGCCAGGTGTTTTCCAGCTCCGGGGTTGGGTTTCTGATGAAGTTATTTTCAGCCTCGAGAGCTTCCCTTTAGAGTACCCTCTTCCTCACTCCTGACCTCTTTATTAAATTTAGCCATCTGCTGTATTAGAACCCCTCTAAGAAATGCCTTGAGAGTGTCCCATAGCACAGGGGGAGCCGCCGAGCCCTGATTGAACTCCACAAATTCCCTTAAAGCAGGGAGAATCCCATCCGATTTCTTAATTACTTCGAACCAATGTGGGCTCACACTCCAACTCTTCCGAGGCTTAGACTGTCCTACTTTTAGTGTAACCGCCATAAGAGAGTGGTCTGAGATACCTCTTGGCCAATATGCAATTTTTACTAGCAGCTGTAGTGCCCTGGCATTTCCCAGGGCTAGGTCTATCCTTGAGAGCGTGGAGTGTGACATAGAACAGCAGGTGTATTGCAGCGCACCTGGGTTTCGCACCCTCCACAAATCTACCAACCCCACTTCTTCCAGAAACAGGCTCAAACGGGTCTTCCCTGATTCCTCTGAGGGTTGTCGTATCGGGAATCTATCCAATTTTCTGTCTAGGACCTCATTAAAGTCCCCGACGACTACTATCGGGCATTCCTTTTTATCCAGCAAAAATTTATGTAATTTAAACAGTGGGTCCAAATTAAAGGGAGGGGGGATATATATATTAGCCACCACAAACATGACACCGTCAATAGAGCAGTATAAAAAAATATATCTACCCAGATCGTCTATACTAGTCTGTCTGCAGGAAAATTTTACCCCAGTTTTCACGAAAATACTCACCCCCCTACTAAAAGAGGAGTGAAATGCATGAAGTTGATATTGAAATTTTTTCGTCTGTAGCTGCTGGCTGGTATCCCTAGTTAGGTGGGTTTCCTGCAGACAGACCAGGTCTACCCCAGAGCTCTCCAGCACGGAGAACACTGCCATCCTTTTAAGGGAAGAACCCAGGCCCCTAACATTCCAGGATCCTATTTTCAAGGTCCCAACTGGCATCTAGCTTCTAAAGAGCCTGCCTTATCACACCAAGTATTGCCCTATATGTCCCTATTGCTTTTATAAAGTGAGTTTTATGCGCCTCTTTACTCAAAAAAAAAAAGAAAGAAAAAAGGAAAAGAAAAAGATGAAAAGAAAGGAGGAGCTCTCCCAACCGCTGCTGTATTAATTCCAAGTGTGTGCATATTGTGGATTCTAAAATGCCTGCTTAATTTAATCAACACTACCCTACTTTATTAAAATATTCTACAAAAAGTGCCTGCATGTGTAACGATAATCTGTAAGTGGAGGCCAGAAGGCCTCCAGTGTGATTTCTGATGGTGTAAGTATTTATAACGAGTGATTTTCCCGCCCTATTTCCCTTCCCTCCCAAATTCGCCCCCCTTCCCTTCCCACCCCACCTAATCTCCCCTACCCTCCCACCCCATCCCCCCCCCTTCCCTACCCACCTCTCTAGGTGTAACCCTTGGGGGTTTACCATGACCGCTACCTCTTGCACTAACACCACCCTTTTACACCAATTCTTCCACTCACAACCCCACACCACCCTACTCCCAATCAGCTGTGTGCACCCATCCTGTCCCGTCCTTCGTAACAAAAAACCGTTAACGGGTACCGGGAAATGATAAACTAAAAAAAAAAAAAAAAAATAGAACAAATCAAAGTAACAAATATAAACCTGCAGCCTCTATATCTCCCAGTACCCTATCATATCATCCTATCATCACCCCGGTCTGTTATGTGTTCCCCCACTCTCTACGTGAGGTTCCTAATTTTTCCTCTGTTGTCTTCCAGCCACTTCTCAACTTCAACAGGGGCGTTGAGAAACAGAGTCTCCCCCAGGACCACAATCCGCAACCTCGCTGGGTAAAGGAGAGCATAGGGCAGCTTAAATTTTTGTAGGCTGCGTTTTACCTGGGTGAACTCTGCTCTACGCTTCTGCAAGTCCGGAGAAAAGTCGGAGTAGAATGATATTTTTGCCCCCTTAAAAAAGACTTCCCCTGCTTCCCTAATCTTCCGCAGCAGGGTCACTTTATCCTGGTAATTAAGAAATCTCAGGAGAAGGGGTCTCGGGTGACCCCCCTCTTGTGTTGCCCTGAGAGGGATCCTATGAGCTCTTATGATGGAGAACGAAGCCGAGAACAATTCTTTCCCGATTAGCTCCCCTAGCCATTTTTCTAGAAATGCTATTGGATTGGCGCCCTCACTCCTTTCAGGTAGACCTATCAACCTCACATTATCTCTTCTACTCCTGTTCTCCATCTCATCCATTTTAGAGGCCTGTTTAGATAACTGTTCCCTTAGCCATTTTAATTCTTTGATTATTGGGTGCACATTATCTTCTAGCCCGCTAACCCTTTCTTCCAGGGCGGTTGTTCTTTCTGCCGTCTTCTGTAGCTCTTGTCTAACTATTAAAAGATCTGCTTTGAGACCTTTCATCTGTTCACAGAGATCTTTGAGCGAGCTATTACACACCCCTACAGCCATAAATACATCCATTAAGGTTGGTTCTCTATTCAGGGGCAGATTCGGATCGTTCATTGACTCCGGGCTCACGTTCGTGTTAAGATCACTTAGCTCTGGCCCTTTATTACATGTTATTTTGGAGGACTGGGTTGCCAGCATGCCCCCTAGGGGCTGTGAATGTGGCTGGCCCTGGCTTTTCCTGTCCGCTGTCCCCCCTTGTTGGCTCTTTTGCTGCATCCCCTTTTTTGGGGGGGTCAAAGCGGGGGCATGAGCATATTGCTCCAGTTTTGCTGCTGCTGCTGCGGCGTGCTGCGGGTTTTTCTCTTTAGAGGAACGTAGATTCTGCATCAATCACTCCTATTGGTATACAAATAGTTTAACAGCAAGAATTAGACGGCGTCTCACTACCCTTATCTACTCACTGAGCAGTATAACCACCTTGTTGCTTTGAAGGTAGGGTGTGTGGCGGGTGTGTGGAGGGGGGGCTCTCTCCGCCCCCACGCACCCCGACACGGGGGGTGACTTTCACACAGGGGGAGACTACAATACCTTCAGCGGTCGAGGTGGATTAGCTCTCCTCTCCCAAGAGCGCCTCAGCTACAGCAATACTTAGTGCAACCTCCCTCCCTCACCGCAGTCTTACGTAGCTGGTTAAATGCCACTAAGGCAGTCGCCAGCAGACTACGGCCAGTTAGGTATGTACGCAGGTATGCGTATAGTCGCTGAGGAGCCAGGGGCTTTTTAACTGACTTATAGTATATAATGGTCCCACCTAGATATAGGGGGATTGATATAGTCAGTAGCAAGGGGACCCCCCACTGCTTATCTTCCCCCACCTGTATCAGCAACTCACAAAAAAAAAAAAAAAAAAACAACAAAAAAAAAAAAGGACAAAAAGGGAATATATGTTGCTTCTTATATTAGTTCGCTCTATTCACACATTTAATACCATCAAACTGCAGGTGAGACAGACTGCTGACACATAGTTATATTACTGTGCAGATGCCTAGTTACCAGGGTCTACCAGGGGGCTACCTGGGATTATTTCTAAATCAGGGGTTCTCACATATTTTTTACAACAGAATTCCGTTTACCATGTAGCATATAAAAAGCAATACTATACCAGCTCCAGCCGACTTCTACTCCGTGCCTGGCATGAGAGTACAGCAGTGAAAGCGAAAGTGAAAGCTGCTACAGCGTGCAGGGGATAACATCCCCCCCTGAAGATTCCTCAGCCTTCACCGGTCATCCGGAGATCAAAAGTACAGGAGAGCTCTTAGCTGGGGGGCAGAGGTGACAGTACGGCTCCGAGCTCATGGAAGCAGACATCCATTGAGGGGTCAGGGCCGTCTGAGGCGCCGTTCCTGTGGCCGGGGAGAGCGATGAGAACGGGGGTGGGACGGAGCACACAGCGTCCCTGCTCTCACTCACTCACTCCATGCAGCCACTCATCAGACACACGCCCTTCCGGTCACGCCCCCCCTTCCTTCCCGATAGCACCCACATTTCAAAAATGATTTTGTTTTTTTTTTCAAAAATGATTTTGTTTTTTTGTTTTTTCAAAAATGATTTTTTTAATGATTTTTTTTAATGATTTTTTTTTAAAAATGAATTTTTTTTTTTTCAAAAATGAATTTTTTTTTTCAAAAATGAATTTAGTTTTTTTCAAAAATGATTTTTTTTTAAATTTTTTTTTCAAAAGTAATTTTTTTTTTACATGGGGCGGTCATAATGTTTTGGCTGATCATGGGGTGGTCATAATGTTTTGGCTGATCATGGGGTTTTCAGCTTTTGTCAACTCCCACTCTAGTTTTGAACATTTCACCATTCATTCCTATGGGACCAATTTCGCCGCAAAAACGACGATATTTCGTGGACCATTCGGCGAAATGTTCCACAAAGTAATAGCACACCAATCGGGAACAATCCGCACGTTTCGGTATATTACTTGTCTCTGTAGTGTAAAAACTGTGGGAGGAGTCTACAAGCATTATCAAGTCTAGCAGATAAAGTCACATGCATTTGGGGTATCTCAGTATCTTGTGTTTACAACCATTGTTTCCTAGCAACGCTCATGCCCTGTTTATGCTTCACAAATACTGCTCAATACACAGAACACAGAAACATGATAGATGTAGTAACTATGCAGTAATTCAAATGGCTGTATTTTAAAAACTATAAATCCTACAGCGAAGATCTTTATATTGTGAGAATCACAAGACCCAGACCTAGACGTGCGGATTTTCCCATTCGGGAACAATCCGCACGTTTCGGTATATTACTTGTCTATGTAGTGTAAAAATTGTGGGAGGAGTTAGGGTGGTAAATTTGGCTATAATAATAAGAATAACTAGAAAAGCTACAATTTCTGGGGAAATTGTGAAAAGTGTTCTTGCCTCTAAAACTGGAGTGGGCGGAGTAACTGGGTGGAGTGGCTTGAGTAACTATTTTAAAAAGTATCAATAGTAGTAAAAAAGTTGAAGAAGTCCCATAATTAGCTGAAAAAGAGCTGAACATTTTTTTCAAAAATGAATTTTATTTTTTTTTCAAAAATGATTTTTTTTTTCAAAAATGATTTTTTTTTCAAAAATGATTTTTTTTTCAAAAATGATTTTTTTTTTTAAATGATTTTTTTTTCAATTTTTTTTTTTTAAATGAATTTTATTTTTTTTCAAAAATGATTTTTTTTTTTTTTCAAAAATGATTTTTTTTTTTCAAAAATGATTTTTTTTTTTTCAAAAATGATTTTTTTTTCAAAAATGATTTTTTTTTTTTTTTCAAAAATGATTTTTTTTTTTTCAAAAATGATTTTTTTTTTTCTTTTCAAAAATATATATTTTTTTTATTAGGCGGTCATAATGTTTTTTCTGATCATGGGGTGGTCATAATGTTTTGGCTGATCATGGGGTTGTCAGCTTTTGTCACCTCCCACTATAGTTTTGAACATTTCGCCATTCATTCTTATGGGACCAATTTCGCCGCAAAAACTACAATATTTCGTGGACCATTCGGCGAAACGTTCCACAAAGTAATAGCACACCAATCGGGAACAATCCACACCTTCGGTATATTACTGTCTATGTAGTTTAAAAGCTGTGGGAGGAGTTAGGGTGGTATGATCATGGGGTTGTCAGCTTTTGTCACCTCCCACTCTAGTTTTGAACATTTCGCCATTCATTCCTATGGGACCAATTTCGCCGCAAAAACGACGATATTCCGTGAACCATTCGGCGAATGTGTAAAAACTGTGGGAGGAGTTAGGGTGGTAAATTATCAGCATTATCAAGCCTCGCAGATGAAGGTATGGCCACATGCATTTGGGGGGTTTCAGCATCTTGTGTTTACAACCACTGTTTCCTAGCAACGCTCATGTACTGTTTATGCTTCACACGCACTGCTCAATACACAACACAATGTAATTTCTACACAATACAATTCCTATCAAAACTGCCCCATCATATTGCCACCACCAAAACTGCCCCATCATATTGCCACCATCAAAACTGCCCCATCAGAATTGCCCTATCAAAACTGCCCCATCATAATTGCCCCATTAAAACTGCCCCATCAGAATTGCCCTATCATATTCCTCTATTATAAATCAGTACATGGTGTGTCTGTCCCCTCCCCCGGGCTCTGTAATCAGAGCTGAGATGCTCCAGCCACCTCCCCCCCTGTGTATAACAGAAGCTTTGGTAACCATGGCAACAAAACAAACACAGTACACTCTGATTAATGGCTACAATTTCCTGAAATGACCTCTAAACAAAAAGCTTTTTCTCAAAAACTATAAATCCTACAGCGAAGATCTTTATATTGTGAGAATCACAAGACCCAGACCTAGATTTTGATATATAGTATGTCTCTGAAATATTAAAAATGGAGGCACGGTCGCAGTTTAGAAATTGCCCTTCAAATTTGAAGGGGCTAGAGTGTAGTTTCAATGAATGTCAATGGACGGCGTGAGTTGCAAACAAATGGTCATATTGTGAAAACTATCAGGACTATGGCTTATCCGTGGACATGTTTAGTGGCAGCAGGGATAGCTGAACGTTTTGATATAAGATTTGTGTAGGTGGGCTTGAAAATGAGGGAGTGGTGGCAGTTTAGAAATCATGTTCTGATTTTTCAGTTTTTGTCACCTCCCACTCTAGCTTCCCCATTCATTCCTATGGGACCAATTTCGCCGCAAAAACGACGATATTTCGTGAACCATTCGGCGAAACGTTCCACAAAATAATAGCACACCATTCGGGAACAATCCGCACGTTTCGGTATATTACTTGTCTATGTAGTGTAAAAACTGTGGGAGGAGTTAGGGTGGTAAATTTGGCTATAATAATAATAAGAACTAGAAAAGGTACAATTTCTGGGGAAATTGTGAAAGTGTTCTTGCCTCTACAACTGGAGTGGGCGGAGTAACTGGGTGGGGTGGAGTGGCTTGAGTAACTGTGAAAAGTGTTAAAAAGCTTAATATTTTAAAAAGTATAAATAGTAGTAAAAAAGTTCCATCATTCGCTGAAAGAGCTGAACATTTTTTTCAAAAGTAATTTTTTTTTTCAAAAATGAATTTTTTTTAATCAAAAATGATTTTTTTTTAATCAAAAATGATTTTTTTTTCTTCAAAAATGATTTTTTTTTTCAAAAGTAATTTTTTTTTTCAAAGGTAATTTTTTTTTTCAAAAATGAATTTTTTTATTTCAAAAATAATTTTTTTTTCGAAATTATTATTTTTTTTAAAGTAATTTTTTTTTCAAAAATAATTTTTTTTTTTCAAAAATATTTTTTTTTCAAAAATAATTTTTTTTTTAAAAGAAATTTTTTTTTCAAAAATTTTTTTTTTTCAAAAATAATTTTTTTTTTTCAAAAATAATTTTTTTTTTCAAAAATATTTTTTTTTTTTCAAAAATGATTTTTTTTTTTCAAAAATTATTTTTTTACTTTTTTCAAAAATTTTTTTTTTTTTTTCAAAAATATTTTTTTTTTTACATGGGGCGGTCATAATGTTTTAGCTGATCATGGGGTGGTCATAATGTTTTGGCTGATCATGGGGTTGTCAGCTTTTGTCACTTCCCACTCTAGTTTTGAACATTTCGCCATTCATTCCTATGGGACCAATTTCGCCGCAAAAACGTCATTTCGTGGACCATTCAGCAAAACATTCCACAAAGTAATAACACACCAATCGGGAACAATCCGCTCGTTTCGGTATATTATTTGTCTCTGTAGTGTGAAAACTGTGGGAGGAGTCTACAAGCATTATCAAGTCTAGCAGATGAAGTCACATGCATTTGGAGTGTCTCAGCATCTTGTGTTTACAACCACTGTTTCCTAGCAACGCTCATGCCCTGTTTATGCTTCCCAAATACTGCTTCATCAAAACTGCCCCATCAGAATTACCCCATCAAAACTGCCCCATCATATTCCTCTATTATAAATCAGTACATGGTGTGTCTGTCCCCTCCCCCGGGCTCTGTAATCAGCTGAGATGCTCCAGCCACCTCCCCCCTGTGTATAACAGAAGCTTTGGTAACCATGGCAACAAAACAAACACTAACAGTACACTCTGATTAATGGCTAAAATTTCCTGAAATGACCTCTAAACAAATGGCCGTATTTTAAAAACTATACATCCTACAGCGAAGATCTTTATATTGTGAGAATCACAAGACCCAGACCTAGATTTTGATGTATAGTATGTCTCTGAAATATTAAAAATGAAGGCACAGTCGCAGTTTAGAAATTGCCCTTCAAATTTGGAGGGGGCTAGAGTGTAGTTTCAATGAATGTCAATGGACAGCGTGAGTTTCAAACAAATGGTCATATTGTGAAAACTATCAGGACTATGGCTTAGCCGTGGACATGTTTAGTGGCAGCAGGGATAGCTGAACGTTTTGATATAAGATTTGTTTAGGTGGGCTTGAAAATGAGGGAGTGGTGGCAGTTTAGAAATCATGTTCTGATTTTCCAGCTTTTGTCATCTCCCACTCTAGTTTCCCCATTCATTCCTATGGGACCAATTTCGCCGCAAAAACAACGATATTTCGTGAACCATTTGGCGAAACGTTCCACAAAGTAATAGCACACCATTCGGGAACAATCCGCACGTTTCGGTATATTACTTGTCTATGTAGTGTAAAAACTGTGGGAGGAGTTAGGGTGGTAAATTTGGCTATAATAATAAGAATAATATATATGTGAGATAACAGTAAGTGGTCTTGCTATGCAAGAACACTTAATAATATATATGTGAGATAACAATAAGTGGTCTTGCTATGCAAGAACACTTAACTAGAAAAGGTACAATTTCTGGGGAAATTGTGAAAGTGTTCTTGCCTCTACAACTGGAGTGGGCGGAGTAACTGGGTGGGGTGGAGTGGCTTGAGTAACTGTGAAAAGTGTTAAAAAGCTTAATATTTTAAAAAGTATAAATAGTAGTAAAAAAGTTCCATCATTCGCTGAAAGAGCTGAACATTTTTTTCAAAAGTAATTTTTTTTTTCAAAAATGAATTTTTTTATTCAAAAATGATTTTTTTTTCTTCAAAAATGATTTTTTTTTTCTTCAAAAATGAATTTATTTTTTCAAAAGTCATTTTTTTTTTCAAAGGTAATTTTTTTTTTCAAAAATGAATTTTTTTATTTCAAAAATAATTTTTTTTTCGAAATTATTTTTTTTTTAAAGTAATTTTTTTTTCAAAAATAATTTTTTTTTTTCAAAAATATTTTTTTTTTCAAATATATATTTTTTTTCAAAAATAATTTTTTTTTTAAAAGTAATTTTTTTTTCAAAAATATTTTTTTTTTTTCAAAAATAACTTTTTTTTTTTCAAAAATATTTTTATTTTTCAAAAATTATTTATTTATTTTTTTCAAAAATTATTTTTTTTTTTCAAAAATATTTTTTTTTTTTACATGGGGCGGTCATAATGTTTTGGCTGATCATGGGGTGGTCATAATGTTTTGGCTGATCATGGGGTTGTCAGCTTTTGTCACCTCCCACTCTAGTTTTGAACATTTCGCCATTCATTCCTATGGAACCAATTTCAACGCAAAAACATCATTTCGTGGACCATTCGGCGAAACATTCCACAAAGTAATAACACACCAATCCGGAACAATCCGCTCGTTTCGGTATATTACTTGTCTCTGTAGTGTAAAAACTGTGGGAGGAGTCTACAAGCATTATCAAGTCTAGCAGATGAAGTCACATGCATTTGGGGTGTCTCAGCATCTTGTGTTTACAACCACTGTTTCCTAGCAACGCTCATGCCCTGTTTATGCTTCCCAAATACTACTTCATCAAAACTGCCCCATCAGAATTACCCCATCATATTCCTCTATTATAAATCAGTACATGGTGTGTCTGTCCCCTCCCCCGGGCTCTGTAATCAGAGCTGAGAAGCTCCAGCCACCTCCCCCCCTGTGTATAACAGAAGCTTTGGTAACCATGGCAACAAAACAAACACAGTACACGCTGATTAATGGCTAAAATTTCCTGAAATGACCTCTAAACAAATGGCCGTATTTTAAAAACTATACATCCTACAGTGAAGATCTTTATATTGTGAGAATCACAAGACCCAGACCTAGATTTTGATACATAGTATGTCTCTGAAATATTAAAATTGAAGGCACGGTCGCAGTTTAGAAATTGCCCTTCAAATTTGAAGGGGCTAGAGTGTAGTTTCAATGAATGTCAATGGACGGCGTGAGTTGCAAACAAATGGTCATATTGTGAAAACTATCAGGACTATGGCTTAGCCGTGGACATGTTTAGTGGCAGCAGGGATAGCTGAACGTTTTGATATAAGATTTGTGTAGGTGGGCTTGAAAATGAGGGAGTGGCGGCAGTTTAGAAATCATGTTCTGATTTTCCAGCTTTTGCCATCTCCCACTCTAGTTTCCCCATTCATTCCTATGGGACCAATTTCGCCGCAAAAACTACAATATTTCGTGAACCATTCGGCGAAACGTTCCACAAAGTAATAGCACACCATTCGGGAACAATCCGCACGTTTCGGTATATTACTTGTCTATGTAGTGTAAAAACTGTGGGAGGAGTTAGGGTGGTAAATTTGGCTATAATAATAATAAGAACTAGAAAAGGTACAATTTCTGGGGAGATTGTGAAAAGTGTTCTTGCCTCTACAACTGGAGTGGGCAGAGTAACTGTTGTGTGGTTGGAGTGGCTGGAGTAACTGTGAAAAGTGTTAAAAAGCTTAATATTTTAAAAAGTATAAATAGTAGTAAAAAAGTTGAAGTCTCATCATTAGCTGAAAGAGCTGAACATTTTTTTCAAAAATTATGATTTTTTTTTTCAAAAATTATGATTTTTTTTTTCAAAAATGATTTTTTTTTTTTCAAAAATAATTTTTTTTTCAAAAATATTTTTTTTTTCAAAAATGATTTTATTTTTATTTTTTTCAAAAATTATTTTTTTTTATTTTTTTCAAAAATGATTTTATTTTTATTTTTTTCAAAAATTATTATTTTTTTTTTCAAAAATTATTTTTTTTTTTCAAAAATATATTTTTTTTTTACATGGGGCGGTCATAATGTTTTGGCTGATCATGGGGTGGTCATAATGTTTTGGCTGATCATGGGGTTGTCAGCTTTTGTCACCTCCCACTCTAGTTTTGAACATTTCGCCATTCATTCCTATGGGACCAATTTCGCCGCAAAAACGTCATTTCGTGGACCATTCGGCGAAACATTCCACAATAACACATCAATCGGGAACAATCCGCTCGTTTCGGTATATTACTTGTCTCTGTAGTGTAAAAACTGTGGGAGGAGTCTACAAGCATTATCAAGTCTAGCAGATGAAGTCACATGCATTTGGGTGTCTCAGCATCTTGTGTTTACAACCACTGTTTCCTAGCAACGCTCATGCCCTGTTTATGCTTCCCAAATACTACTTCATCAAAACTGCCCCATCAGAATTACCCCATCAAAACTGCCCCATCATATTCCTCTATTATAAATCAGTACATGGTGTGTCTGTCCCCTCCCCCGGGCTCTGTAATCAGAGCTGAGATGCTCCAGCCACCTCCCCCCCTGTGTATAACAGAAGCTTTGGTAACCATGGCAACAAAACAAACACTAACAGTACACTCTGATTAATGGCTAAAATTTCCTGAAATGACCTCTAAACAAATGGCCGTATTTTAAAAACTATACATCCTACAGCGAAGATCTTTATATTGTGAGAATCACAAGACCCAGGCCTAGATTTTAAAACATAGTATGTCTCTGAAATATTAAAATTGAAGGCACGGTCGCAGTTTAGAAATTGCCCTTCAAATTTGAAGGGGCTAGAGTGTAGTTTCAATGAATGTCAATGGACGGCGTGAGTTGCAAACAAATGGTCATATTGTGAAAACTATCAGGACTATGGCTTAGCCGTGGACATGTTTAGTGGCAGCAGGGATAGCTGAACGTTTTGATATAAGATTTGTGTAGGTGGGCTTGAAAATGAGGGAGTGGCGGCAGTTTAGAAATCATGTTCTGATTTTTCAGTTTTTGTCATCTCCCACTCTAGTTTCCCCATTCATTCCTATGGGACCAATTTCACCGCAAAAACGACGATATTTCGTGAAAAATTCGGCGAAACGTTCCACAAAGTAATAGCACACCATTCGGGAACAATCCGCACGTTTTGGTATATTACTTGTCTATGTAGTGTAAAAACTGTGGGAGGAGTTAGGGTGGTAAATTTGGCTATAATAATAAGAATAATATATATGTAAGATAATAGTAAGTGGTCTTGCTATGCAAGAACACTTAATAATATATATGTGAGATAACAGTAAGTGGTCTTGCTATGCAAGAACACTTAACTAGAAAAGGTACAATTTCTGGGGAAATTGTGAAAGTGTTCTTGCCTCTACAACTGGAGTGGGCGGAGTAACTGGGTGGGGTGGAGTGGCTTGAGTAACTGTGAAAAGTGTTAAAAAGCTTAATATTTTAAAAAGTATAAATAGTAGTAAAAAAGTTCCATCATTCGCTGAAAGAGCTGAACATTTTTTTCAAAAGTAATTTTTTTTTTCAAAAATGAATTTTTTTTAATCAAAAATGATTTTTTTTTCTTCAAAAATGATTTTTTTTTTCAAAAGTAATTTTTTTTTTCAAAGGTAATTTTTTTTTTCAAAAATGAATTTTTTTATTTCAAAAATAATTTTTTTTTCGAAATTATTATTTTTTTTAAAGTAATTTTTTTTTCAAAAATAATTTTTTTTTTTCAAAAATATTTTTTTTTTTCAAATATATTTTTTTTTCAAAAATAATTTTTTTTTTAAAAAGTAATTTTTTTTTTCAAAAATTTTTTTTTTTTCAAAAATAATTTTTTTTTTTCAAAAATATTTTTTTTTTAAAAAATATTTTTTTTTTCAAAAATATATTTTTTTTGTTTCAAAAATGATTTTTTTTTTTTCAAAAATTATTTTTTTACTTTTTTCAAAAATTATTTTTTTTTTTCAAAAATATTTTTTTTTTTACATGGGGCGGTCATAATGTTTTGGCTGATCATGGGGTGGTCATAATGTTTTGGCTGATCATGGGGTTGTCAGCTTTTGTCACTTCCCACTCTAGTTTTGAACATTTCGCCATTCATTCCTATGGGACCAATTTCGCCGCAAAAACGTCATTTCGTGGACCATTCTGCGAAATATTCCACAAAGTAATAACACACCAATCGGGAACAATCCGCTCGTTTCGGTATATTATTTGTCTCTGTAGTGTGAAAACTGTGGGAGGAGTCTACAAGCATTATCAAGTCTAGCAGATGAAGTCACATGCATTTGGAGTGTCTCAGCATCTTGTCTTTACAACCACTGTTTCCTAGCAACGCTCATGCCCTGTTTATGCTTCCCAAATACTGCTTCATCAAAACTGCCCCATCAGAATTACCCCATCAAAACTGCCCCATCATATTCCTCTATTATAAATCAGTACATGGTGTGTCTGTCCCCTCCCCCGGGCTCTGTAATCAGAGCTGAGATGCTCCAGCCACCTCCCCCCCTGTGTATAACAGAAGCTTTGGTAACCATGGCAACAAAACAAACACTAACAGTACACTCTGATTAATGGCTAAAATTTCATGAAATGACCTCTAAACAAATGGCCGTATTTTAAAAACTATACATCCTACAGCGAAGATCTTTATATTGTGAGAATCACAAGACCCAGACCTAGATTTTGATGTATAGTATGTCTCTGAAATATTAAAATTGAAGGCACGGTCGCAGTTTAGAAATTGCCCTTCAAATTTGAAGGGGCTAGAGTGTAGTTTCAATGAATGTCAATGGACGGCGTGAGTTGCAAACAAATGGTCATATTGTGAAAACTATCAGGACTATGGCTTAGCCGTGGACATGTTTAGTGGCAGCAGGGATAGCTGAACGTTTTGATATAAGATTTGTGTAGGTGGGCTTGAAAATGAGGGAGTGGCGGCAGTTTAGAAATCATGTTCTGATTTTTCAGCTTTTGTCACCTCCCACTCTAGCTTCCCCATTCATTCCTATGGGACCAATTTCGCCGCAAAAACGACGATATTTCGTGAACCATTCGGCGAAGCGTTCCACAAAGTAATAGCACACCATTCGGGAACAATCCGCACGTTTCGGTATATTACTTGTCTATGTAGTGTAAAAACTGTGGGAGGAGTTAGGGTGGTAAATTTGGCTATAATAATAAGAATAATATATAGGTGAGATAACAGTAAGTGGTCTTGCTATGCAAGAACACTTAACTAGAAAAGCTACAATTTCTGGGGAAATTGTGAAAGTGTTCTTGCCTCTACAACTGGAGTGGGCGGAGTAACTGGGTGGGGTGGAGTGGCTTGAGTAACTGTGAAAAGTGTTAAAAAGCTTAATATTTTAAAAAGTATAAATAGTAGTAAAAAAGTTCCATCATTAGCTGAAAGAGCTGAACATTTTTTTCAAAAGTAATTTTTTTTTTTCAAAAATGAATTTTTTTTATTCAAAAATGATTTTTTTTCTTCAAAAATGATTTTTTTTTCTTCAAAAATGATTTTTTTTTTTTAAAAAATGATTTTTTTTTAAAAGTAATTTTTTTTTCAAAAATATTTTTTTTTTTTCAAAAATAATTTTTTTTTCGAAATTATTTTTTTTTTCAAAAATATTTTTTTTTTTTTCAAAAATAATTTTTTTTTTTTCAAAAATAATTTTTTTTTTTCAAAAATATTTTTTTTTTTTTCAAAAATATTTTTTTTTCAAAAAAAATTTTTTTTTTCAAAAATATTTTTTTTTTTTCAAAAATATTTTTTTTTTTTTCAAAAATATATATTTTTTTTTTTCAAAAATATTTTTTTTTTTTCATGGGGCGGTCATAATGTTTCAGCTGATCATGGGGTTGTCAGCTTTTGTCACCTCCCGCTCTAGTTTTGAACATTTCACCATTCATTCCTATGGGACCAATTTCACCGCAAAAACGACAATATTTCGTGAACCAGTCGGCGAAACGTTCCACAAAGTAATAGCACACCAATTAAATGACATTGAGGCCGGATTCACACTGGTATTTTTCAGCTTTTCACAAAGTTCCACAAGGTAATAGGGCACCAATTAAATGACATTGAACATTTCGCAATTCATTCCTATGGGACCAATATTGCCGCAAAAAACTACGATATTTCGTGGACCATTCGGCGAAATATTCCACAAAGTAATAACACACCAATCGGGAACAATCCGCTCGTTTCGGTATATTACTTGTCTCTGTAGTTTAAAAACTGTGGGAGGAGTCTACAAGCATTATCAAGTCTAGCAGATGAAGTCACATGCATTTGGGGTGTCTCAGCATCTTGTGTTTACAACCACTGTTTCCTAGCAACGCTCATGCCCTGTTTATGCTTCCCAAATACTACTTCATCAAAACTGCCCCATCAGAATTACCCCATCAAAACTGCCCCATCATATTCCTCTATTATAAATCAGTACATGGTGTGTCTGTCCCCTCCCCCGGGCTCTGTAATCAGAGCTGAGATGCTCCAGCCACCTCCCCCCTGTGTATAACGGAAGCTTTGGTAACCATGGCAACAAAACAAACACTAACAGTACACTCTGATTAATGGCTAAAATTTCCTGAAATGACCTCTAAACAAATGGCCGTATTTTAAAAACTATACATCCTACAGCGAAGATCTTTATATTGTGAGAATCACAAGACCCAGACCTAGATTTTGATGTATAGTATGTCTCTGAAATATTAAAAATGAAGGCACAGTCACAGTTTAGAAATTGCCCTTCAAATTTGAAGGGGCTAGAGTGTAGTTTCAATGAATGTCAATGGACGGCGTGAGCTGCAAACAAATGGTCATATTGTGAAAACTATCAGGACTATGGCTTAGCCGTGGACATGTTTAGTGGCAGCAGGGATAGCTGAACGTTTTGATATAAGATTTGTGTAGGTGGGCTTGAAAATGAGGGAGTGGCGGCAGTTTAGAAATCATGTTCTGATTTTCCAGCTTTTGTCATCTCCCACTCTAGTTTCCCCATTCATTCCTATGGGACCAATTTCGCTACAAAAACGACGATATTTCGTGAACCATTCGGCGAAACGTTCCACAAAGTAATAGCACACCATTCGGGAACAATCCGCACGTTTCGGTATATTACTTGTCTATGTAGTGTAAAAACTGTGGGAGGAGTTAGGGTGGTAAATTTGGCTATAATAATAAGAATAACTAGAAAAGGTACAATTTCTGGGGAAATTGTGAAAAGTGTTCTTGCCTCTACAACTGGAGTGGGCGGAGTAACTGGGTGGGGTGGAGTGGCTTGAGTAACTGTGAAAAGTGTTAAAAAGCTTAATATTTTAAAAAGTATAAATAGTAGTAAAAAAGTTCCATCATTCGCTGAAAGAGCTGAACATTTTTTTCAAAAGTAATTTTTTTTTTCAAAAATGAATTTTTTTTAATCAAAAAAGATTTTTTTTTCTTCAAAAATGATTTTTTTTTTCAAAGGTAATTTTTTTTTTCAAAAATGAATTTTTTTATTTCAAAAATAATTTTTTTTTCGAAATTATTATTTTTTTTAAAGTAATTTTTTTTTCAAAAATAATTTTTTTTTTCAAAAATAATTTTTTTTTTAAAGTAAGTTTTTTTTCAAAAATATTTTTTTTTCTCAAAAATAATTTTTTTTTTTTCAAAAATATTTTTTTTTTCAAAAATATTTTTTTTTTTCAAAAATGATTTTTTTTTTTTCAAAAATTAATTATTTTTTTACTTTTTTCAAAAATTATTTTTTTTTTTCAAAAATATTTTTTTTTTTACATGGGGCGGTCATAATGTTTCGGCTGATCATGGGGTGGTCATAATGTTTTGGCTGATCATGGGGTTGTCAGCTTTTGTCACTTCCCACTCTAGTTTTGAACATTTCGCCATTCATTCCTATGGGACCAATTTCGCCGCTAAAACGTCATTTCGTGGACCATTCGGCAAAACATTCCACAAAGTAATAACACACCAATCGGGAACAATCCGCTCGTTTCGGTATATTATTTGTCTCTGTAGTGTGAAAACTGTGGGAGGAGTCTACAAGCATTATCAAGTCTAGCAGATGAAGTCACATGCATTTGGAGTGTCTCAGCATCTTGTGTTTACAACCACTGTTTCCTAGCAACGCTCATGCCCTGTTTATGCTTCCCAAATACTACTTCATCAAAACTGCCCCATCAGAATTACCCCATCAAAACTGCCCCATCATATTCCTCTATTATAAATCAGTGCATGGTGTGTCTGTCCCCTCCCCCGGGCTCTGTAATCAGCTGAGATGCTCCAGCCACCTTCCCCCCTGTGTATAACAGAAGCTTTGGTAACCATGGCAACAAAACAAACACTAACAGTACACTCTGATTAATGGCTAAAATTTCCTGAAATGACCTCTAAACAAATGGCCGTATTTTAAAAACTATACATTCTACAGTGAAGATCTTTATATTGTGAGAATCACAAGACCCAGACCTAGATTTTGATGTATAGTATGTCTCTGAAATATTAAAAATGAAGGCACAGTCGCAGTTTAGAAATTGCCCTTCAAATTTGGAGGGGGCTAGAGTGTAGTTTCAATGAATGTCAATGGACGGCGTGAGTTGCAAACAAATGGTCATATTGTGAAAACTATCAGGACTATGGCTTAGCCGTGGACATGTTTAGTGGCAGCAGGGATAGCTGAACGTTTTGATATAAGATTTGTGTAGGTGGGCTTGAAAATGAGGGAGTGGCGGCAGTTTAGAAATCATGTTCTGATTTTCCAGCTTTTGTCATCTCCCACTCTAGTTTCCCCATTCATTCCTATGGGACCAATTTTGCCGCAAAAACAACGATATTTCGTGAACCATTCGGCGAAACGTTCCACAAAGTAATAGCACACCATTCGGGAACAATCCGCACGTTTCGGTATATTACTTGTCTATGTAGTGTAAAAACTGTGGGAGGAGTTAGGGTGGTAAATTTGGCTATAATAATAAGAATAATATATATGTGAGATAACAGTAAGTGGTCTTGCTATGCAAGAACACTTAACTAGAAAAGGTACAATTTCTGGAGAAATTGTGAAAAGTGTTCTTGCCTCTACATCTGGAGTGAGCGGAGTAACTGGGGGGAGTGCCTGGAGTAACTGTTGTGTGGTTGGAGTAACTGTGGAAAGGTTGAACTGCGCAGATGAGCAGAGCAACTGTGTGGAGTGTTTGTATTGAGTAAAGATAGTAAACATTACACTAACCAATTGATTGATCAAATTTAAAAAGTGCACAAGTGCTAATGATGTAGAAGGTAGAAATATCAGTAAATGACTTTGTCGGACACAGACTTAAGGGTTACCAGGATTTATTCCGCCCCAGCCAAAGCATAGCACCTGACGGACTCGCGTCCCAAAATCAAGTGTGTCAAAAACAGTTTACACAGTGTACATATAATTTCAATATATTGCATCACAAGCGAACTGGCGGTATATTTCCGTTATACATTAACATTAACATTAACATTTTGAACAGTCAACTTTTTGAACTTTTTGGATACAAGGTAATTCATTAAAGCATATACTTTAAACCCTTACAAATTTTCAGTTTCTCTGCAGTTTTGCTCCTTGCTGTTTCTTTGTCTTACTAATCAGCAAGCAGGCTATAGCACAGGAAGGAGAGGGTGAGTGTGATGAGGACAGTGTGATAGGGCGAGCTGACGTGCTGCATCTACCGTCTGCAGGACAGGTGATCGTTTTAGCCAGCCGGCTTCTTATGCTTATTTGAATCTGCTACACTGTAAGTGTTATTTTAATTCTTTTAATAAACCTCAAAACCAGGATTACGCTATGTTGTTTCCCTCTCTTTTCCCGGGGTACCCCTAAATGAGAACAACCCCCCAGCTAGGAGTCTTTTATTAATCTCCATGATAAGAGTGATTTCCTGTGACTTGGTGGACTAGTGGTATCATCACCCTTTGGCTGTATGAAGTGGCATGTCGTTTCCTAGAAGCCCATCCAATGAAAGGCCCTGACCGGGTTAAGGTCGCAAGCCCCCTTGTGCTTGCCGTTTGGTAAGCGTGCATTTTATTTTCAGCTACCACCGTGGTGCGGTGGAGGAATTTTTTCTATTTTACATTTCCTGCTTTAAAAAAATGGGGTCTGAGCCTATGTATTTTCACAACATTTATTTGGACTTTATTCACTGTGTTAGGACTGTCCAGTGAACACTTATTGATTTAGGTTTCAAGAACTGTGTTAGTTATTTAATTTGGGTTCTAACCAATTAGTCCTATTCAACACTGGTACTAGTATTTACTCCTATTTACAGCGCTGCTATATTTGTTATATTGTTGTATTAGTGTGTGTATCTCACATAGAGTGGCTGCTTTTGTTATTATGTAGTTTTTTTTAATTTTTTTTCACTAAGTTATTTTCATCACTATTTTGGTTATCCCCTATTTGGTCATTCACAATATTTCACGAACAGGTACCCTTTTTGGGTGCACTACAGCGCGGTATTCCTCTTACTATATGATGAGGACAGATGTCTGTGATGGATGGGGGGGAGTAAGTGAGTTCAGTGTCTAACAAGTACACCGAACATGAAATATAGAGAATGATGTTTAGCTAATTGTAAATGGTCCCACATAACTATGGCCACGTAAACTGACCCTCATTGCCACTTTATCTGTTTGACCACTGTCTCACAACCACTGTTTCCTGGCAACACTCATGCCCTGTTTATGCAGGCTCTAAGCGTGTTCACAACCACTGCTCAAAACACAATACACAGGATAATGGTAGCTGTAATAACTGTGCAGTACTCCTGACTGGAGACACTGCTGCACCCTGGAGATGTAAATGTGATCCAACAGTGTGTTTTTTTCTGTGGTGGCTGCCCAGACCAGTTGAGTATATCCTCTTGAGTGAAGAAGGTCAGATATTGGCTTCTTTTCTCTGCACAGAAAATCTTCATTGAAATCTCCACAGAGTATTATAGGTTGGCAATCCATTATTTCCAAAGATTCCAAGAGGCCCAGCAGGTTAGTAAGGAATTGGCCAATACTGTAATCCGGTGGCCTGTAAACGACAGCGATCAAAGCTTGTACAGGGGACTCCAGTTTGACAACCAAGAACTCCAAGTCAGTCACATTGTGATGATACTGCTTTTCATAGGCCTTGAAATGGTTTCTGACATACAAGGCGACACCTCCGCCACTTTTACTTGCAATGTCAGGAAGGTTTGTGTACGAGAGGTGTCTGTTGCGTTTGAACAGGTTGTAGCCCTCCAGCTGGAGACTTTCAGCAACAGAAGAGCCTGAGAGATGAGTTTCAGTGAAACATAAAACATCTCCAAGTGTCAACTCATGGTGAGATTTGATATCTTCAATGTGAGCTGGTAATCCTTCCGTGTTGTGATGGATAATTGTTAATGTTTGCTGTTTGTCTGTTGTCTGTAGAAACTTTAAGAGGGGCATAACACTTTCCAGTGATGCATTCTTCATTGAATCCAGGGAAGCTGTGATTTCAGGATCAGCAAAGATCTTCTTCTCATCAAAGTCGGTTATGTACAGTCCTTGTAGTGTAGTCGTTCTACTCAGAGCAACATAGGCCATTCCCGGTTGGAAGACCCGTTTCAATGAGACCACTGCCGACTGTATCGACATCCCCTGACACTTATGAATCGTACATCCAAAAGCCAACTTCAGGGGGAACTGCCTGCGAACAACTCCTTTCTGTCTCAGGTTTTCCTCTACCCTTTCTATGTACACCAAGTTGTCAGCATCACAAGACGACTTGTTACGATATCTCTGTCCTGCATTTGGATTGTCCAGCACAAGCCCAAGCTTGTTTACCGTAGTAGCACCATTCTCAGTCTGGATGATTATTCTTGCAATCTTGCCAAATGTCCCGTTAACAAGCCCGTCTTCTACATCAATGTTTCTTGTGATCATGATACGGGCACCTTCAGCTGCTTGCAGTGTGTCAATCAGATTGTCTTTGTGTCCTTTGAAAGGTTGGTGTTGCCTCAGCATCACTCCTGTCTTAGGGTCTTTTCTGTAATCGTCGGCATCTATGTTGGTGATGTTTGAATGGAGAACAGACACAGTTGAAGCATTATGTTTGTGAACCTCTTTGTTGGTGGCAAATATGTGTAGCACGTCATTAGGGCAGTGGGTGGGATCTGTAAAAGCCTGAGCAAGCAGAGCTTTGTCATCATTGCTTAAGGTGCCAGTCTTCTGCTTGACTCTGATTCTATTCAAAAGCTCAGCAAATGAAATGTCTTCCTTCTGTCGCATGATCTCTGTCAGCGTGATCATCTGAAAGTTGTCTTCCCAGACGTCATTGGTATTTTCCTCAAACACGCAGAGTGGCTTACTTTTTCCCAGCGGGGGGACCTGGTAAAAGTCTCCTACTGCTAGTACTGACATACCACCAAAAGGTTTCTTACTGCCTTTGATTTGCTGTAATCTCCAGTTGATGTAGGCAAACAGGGGCTTTGAAATCATTGACACCTCGTCAATAACAATGATCTCCGCATTTGACAGCTGTGCCCTCACTTCATCTATTAGATTTCCAAGTCCTTGGTAGGGTGGCTTCAAGCTTCTTGGCAACTTCAGCAGAGAATGCAATGTGTTGCCTGAAATGTTGAAAGCTGCTGTTCCTGTAAATGCAGTTAGTAAAACGCTGGGCATGGATATGTCTGCTTCCTCACGTAGTCTGGTAAGTTTACAGAGTATCTTTGTCGCCTCAGCATAGATGCACTTTATCAGGTGTGATTTGCCTGTCCCTGCACCACCAGTGACAAAGTAATAGAATGGGTCAGGATTTAGGCCACGCACACGGTTAGTGCACCAGTCACAAACTGAGTAGAATGTCTGAGCTTGTGTCCGGTTAAGGTTTCTGTACATTTTCTGAAGGAAATCAGGGCACATTTGTGGGGCTTTCACAGTAAGCGCAATTCCACCTGTTTGTTTGTGACGTGTATACTCCGGAACATCATCTTGTTCATTCTCATGAAGTGGCTCCCCTTCTTTGCGTTCCTCTACACATTCCAACCTATCCAACTCAGCTTCTGGGGCAAAGGTGTTCCAAGCATCTTCAACAGGTCCGTTTTTTACAAAGTCATCCAAGACTTGTTCCACAATTTTGTTGTGTTGTTCGAACTTCTTTTGGTTGCTGGTAACAATTGCAGACACTGCTTGGATTGCTTCTTCTCCTGGTAAGCTCACACAGGCGCCTTTGTAAAAATCCTGGTGTGTTGGGAACCTTACAGTTTTCAGTGATGACTCTGAACGGTGGGGGAGGTACAGTTTAAGCAGTCTGCCGTAGTAGTTCTCAGGGTCCTTCTTCTCTGAGAAGCGTGCGTACCTGATGATTGCAGGCTTCCCTCTCGTGCGTTTTTGAATCATTCCCATTTCATTCAATAGGCTGACACGCTTGCTGTCTTCCTTTTGCTTGCCATCTTCCTTCTGCTTGCCATAGACAACCCTGTAATGGGATGCAAAGTCTGCCAGACACATGGACTCAAACTCTGGTGTTTCAGGTCTGGCTCTGTATTTGTCGACAAAATTCGTCATCCACACATTAAGAGAATTGGCTGGTTTGTTCTGCAATGCACTGAGCGGGAGACTCATTTTCAGTGCGTTGTCACCAGTTGGCAGAAAAACAACCTCACGTGAGCAAGACTTCATTTTCAGGCTGCACGTACGGGCCACAGACTCCTGGGCGCTGACCTCTCTGTGTTTTGAATAAGCCTGAAGAACCTCTTTCATTTCTTCTCGTTCTGTCGCTGTTTCTGGGCTCATTTCTTTGACTATTGTTTTGAGATAGTCACTCAGCTCCCGTTCTGGCTTGGATATGTAGGACAACATGTACATGATGCAACCATACTCATCAAGAATGTACTGGATGTCCATGTTGGCGTTCCAGGCCGTCAGCAAATGTAGATTATAGTTGTTCACCCAGCAGTCCTTGACATCACGCTTCATTAGAATCACGCTTGAGGAGGTCAATGCCTGAATGTAGGAGTTGTACTGATTCAAAGTCATATCACACTGTGCCAGTAGCTGTGACATGTCTTCAAGCTGCACTTTTGGGTTATTAAGCAAATCCCAGACTGGTTTCAGTTTGTTTTTGGCTGCTTGTGGTTTCATTGCACAATCTCCTTGTTCTTCTGGCATCGGGTAAGTTATCCTCGTTTTTCTAATAGGTGGCTTTGGAAATCCAAATCTGCATACTCTGTTACCTTTCTTGCATGATTTTGAATGAGATCTGCTGTGCATTTGAAGTTCTGTTACAAATCTGTGAAGTAAGGCCTGTTTGGCTTCATCAGGCAGCTGGCATGAGATGTTATGATCTATAAAGGCACACACCTTGTCATCACTGTCTTGTCCAAATATAGGAGCTCCTGCTACCCAACAGAGACAATGTATATGAGGGCTCCCTCTCGCCTGAAATTCAACCCGGTAAAAGTAATCGATAACTTCACCAATTGGCTGTGCAGGACCCAACAGCAGCTCTCGCATCAGAGCATCAACCCGTTTGTCAAACATGCGCATGGTGGTCACTGGGTTGCCTCGAAGAATGTCACACTTTTCAGCCCAGTCTAGCCCCGCAAAATCCACCTTTTGACCTTGTTGTGCCTTTATTGCCGTTATTACCTCTGGCCATCTGAATTCTGCAGCAGAGAAGGTAAGAAAAAATGTTGGCTTACCCAATTGTCTGACCATGGCTAGCAAATTCTTCAGATTTTTATCCCAGTAAGCTGGACTCCCTCTCAGTGGTTGCATGAACCTTGTGGCATCTCGGTTTCGCACCAACCTCTCAACCTCACACTTGTCCTGTAGCAGCTTGTTGGATATTTTCCGTCCATCCCTGGTATTGGGTTTTCCTTTCCTTAACTGGATGGACATGCTGCTTTTGGCCATGTGTGTTTCTGTGACAAACTGCGCAAAGAAGAGGTAGCTTGTGTCTCTTGCAAAACGAGTATCAACACAAAAAAGCCTTGCATTGAAATACATGCTCGGGGACAGTTTGACTTGTCTTGCCTGGTCCAATGTATTCTGTCCAGTAGGGAACTGAACAGGGAAAGCCATTGCCTCAAGCCTAGGAACTTTAAAGAAGCTGACAGGTGTGTTTCCTTGTGCAGGTGCAATGCTGAATATTCCATCACCGTGTGTCAGTGCTTCCTCTCCAAGGTCAGATGGCTGCAAACAACTGTCTAGGCCAATTCCAGGTCTTAGTGTATCCTTCTCATCCTCTGCATTGGGAGGTTGTTGGTCATGGCCTTCCTGTTGCTCAGAAGCAGCCGATAAACATGCAGACTGTACCTCTGATGGATCACAATTTTCGATGCGTTCAAGTATCTCCATCATTTCAGTTTCGTCACAACTGTCGAGTTCCATCCCATCATCATTATCATCATCATCAGCGATTGTCTCATCCACTCTAATTGAAATGTCACTGTAGTCGGGGTGTGTGTCAATGAGTTTTGACAGACCTGCTACTACATTTCCCATGTTGACATAATGAAACAGCTGGTGGCCTTTGTAAGTCAGACGTCTTTTCAGCTTGACTCTGTGTAACTGGGATTTGCTGTGCGATCTTGGTAGAGTATTGACCGTGGTTTCCACCTCGGATGGCACACACACTACAGCGCCATGTATAGCTGCCTGTCGACCTTTGGGAAGTGTGATGATCTTGGCAAATGGCAGTATTTTGGCCAAAAGTTGTCTTTCCAGCACATTCAAATCGCAGAGCTCTGGGGGAATGGGCGCCAGCTCCATGTTGTTAGCTACAGCGATGGATGATTTGTGTCCTGCTTTTAAATGTAAATCACAGTTGTGACAAATCCATTCTTTGGTCCTTTCATCTGGTACGGTGCATTGTTCAGGTCCTTGACAGTGATTGTTGCACACATGGACATATTTCCCTGTCAAACAGGCAGCAACAATGTGTAGATTCTTCTTGTAATTGCTGTGAATGCAATGTTTCACTTGGTTAGGGAAAAGGGTGCGTTGACACATCGTGCACACAAATGTTGGCCCAGCTTTAATGCATTCATGGAAAGTGGATATAGCTGTCTGCATTAGGCTGTTGTCCACTGGTTGACTGCATTCCCGCATGACACGAGTCCATCGTCTGTATTTCATTCTTATTTTGAAGGCACATTGCATCTTATGGGTTATGCGAAAATCTGCTTGAGTTTGACGCTTCATTTTCATGTAACTCATGCAATGTTGCAAGTGACGTTTTCTGAAAGCAGGATCATTATGATATTTTCTGGTGATGTATTGCTTCTGCTTCAACTTGAAATCGACATTTGTGGCATATTTTCTGGTGATGTATTGCTTCTTCTTCAAGTTGTAATCTGCATTTGTCGCATATTTTCTGGTGGTGTACTGCTTCTGTTTCAAGTTGAAATCTGCATTTGTCGCATATTTTCTGGTGATGTATTGCTTCTGCTTCAAGTTGAAATTGGCATCTGTTGCATATTTGCGAATGATATATTGCTTCTGCTTCAACTTAAAATCAGCATCTGCTCTGTATCGGCTAGTGATGTATGTCCTTTTCTTATTGGTGACAGACATCTTTGTAGCCTTGAAATCACGCCTTCTTTCATTTCTGTGTCTTGTCTTCAGTTTTTGTCGTCTCTGTGCATTTAATTTGGACAATGCCTTACTGTCCTTCCATATGCCCTGTGAGGATTTCGCATCAACTGACCGTGGAGAATGCTTGCTGGCTGGGAATCCAGTGTGTGTTACATCTTTGGTCATCTGTGTCACTTTGTTCTCCACATGCTTTGCATTATGTGGTTTGTCAGATTGCACCAGTGGGGACAGCAAACCATCTGACAGACGTCTTGCACGATGAAATGAGACTGGCATGAAGTCATACTGCAGTCCATCAATAGGGCCTCTGGTGTCTGTAAGGAGCAATTTATACAACTTATAAATCCTTGCCCCATATCACTCAAATGTGTAAAAGTGATCATAACAGCTTTTCCTTTTCCAGTCGCAGGAAGTTCATCCTTATTTCGACTATGAGAATCAAACAGTCCATATCTCCCAGACTTGTCTCTGAACAATGCAATGCAATATGGCACTACTATAAAAAGTGCATGTGTAACATCTGCATTGAGGCACTGAAGTCTTGTGGAGAGGTCAACAAACCAACCTTGGTTGTCACCGTCTACCGTGTCTCTCATACATCCCGATAACACTGGAGATTTAACAACGTTATACTCATATTTGTCAGTGTTGACTCTGAGGGGCACTTCTTCCATTGTCAAGTGTTGATGCTGATAGACATTTCTTTGTTTTAGCTGTTTTATTGTTGAGCCATACAAGCTGTTGCCCTTCTTCAGTATTTGATCAAGATCACCCTTTCTCACATCATCAAGCTCACTGTGGTATGCCAAAAATGTCAGAGCCATGCATGTACACTGTTTGTTCCTTAACCTTCCATAGCCATGATGACCCTGATGAAATGATGCCTGCACAGAAATCTCACTTGGTACACATGGTTCTTGCATGCCATGGTTTTCAGAAGTGCCCATCACACTGTCACTGTGCTCTTGAACTTGACACTGAGTTGAACATGAAAATGACACCACAGGTTCACTATGTACCTCCTGGGCACATTCACTGTCACAAACCTCCATATCCACTATGCTGCTGTGGGGCTCCGGATCCAGTTTAGTCCAGCGTATCTTTGCAGCTTTAGATCTCTTTCCTTTAGATGGCATGATGACATTTGTGGAAGGAGCTATAATTCTCCTCAGAGCTTTGTTCGAAGAGCTATAATTCCCCTCAGAGTTGTGTTGGAGGAGGAGCTATAATTCGCCTCAGAGCTGTGTGGGAGGAGCTATAACTCCCCTCTGAGCTGTGTGGGAGGAGCAATAATGCTATAATTCCCCTCAGAGCTGTGTGGGAGGAGATACAATTCCCCTTAGTGTTGTGTGGGAGGAGCTATAATTCCCCTTAGAGCTGTGTGGGAGAAGCTATATTTCCCCTCAGAGCTGTGTGGGAGAAGCTACATTTCCCATCAGAGTTGTGTGGGAGAAGCTATAATTCCCCTCAGAGCTGTTTAAAAGGAGCTATAATTCCCCTCACAGCGGTGTGGGAGAAACTATAATTCCTCTCAGAGTTGTGTGGGAGGAGCTCTAATTCTCCTCAGCTGTGTGGGAGGAGCTATAATGCTAAGCTGTAATTCCCCTCAGAGCTGTGTAGGAGGAGCTATAATTCCCCTCACAGCGGTGTGGGAGAAACTATAATTCCCCTCAGAGTTGTGTGGGAGGAGCTATAATGCTAAGCTATAATGCTATAATTCCCCCTTGAGCTGTGTGGGAGGAGCTATAATTCCCCTCAAAGCTGTGTGGGAGGAGCTATAATTCCCCTCACAGCGGTGTGGGAGAAACTATAATTCCCCTCAGAGTTGTGTAGGAGGAGCTATAATTCCCCTCACAGCGGTGTGGGAGAAACTATAATTCCCCTTTGAGCTGTGTGATCCGGATCCAGTTTAGTCCAGCGTATCTTTGCAGCTTTAGATCTCTTTCCTTTAGATGGCATGATGATATTTGTGGAAGGAGCTATAATTCCCCTCAGAGCTTTGTTCGAAGAGCTATAATTCCCCTCAGAGTTGTGTTGGAGGAGGAGCTATAATTCGCCTCAGAGCTGTGTGGGAGGAGCTATAACTCCCCTCTGAGCTGTGTGGGAGGAGCAATAATGCTATAATTCCCCTCAGAGCTGTGTGGGAGGAGATACAATTCCCCTTAGTGTTGTGTGGGAGGAGCTATAATTCCCCTTAGAGCTGTGTGGGAGAAGCTATAATTCCCCTCAGAGCTGTGTGGGAGGAGCTACATTTCCCATCAGAGTTGTGTGGGAGAAGCTATAATTCCCCTCACAGCAGTGTGGGATAAACTATAATTCCTCTCAGAGTTGAGTGGGAGGAGCTCTAATTCTCCTCAGAATTGTGTGGGAGGAGCTATAATGCTAAGCTGTAATTCCTGTCAGAGCTGTGTGGGAGGAGCTATAATTCTCCTCAAAGCGGTGTGGGAGAAGCTATAATTCCCCTCAGAGTTGTGTGGGAGGAGCTATAATTCTCCTCAGAGCTGTGTGGGAGGAGCTATAATGCTAAGCTATAATGCTATAATTCCCCTTTGAGCTGTGTGGGAGGAGCTATAATTCCCCTCAAAGCTGTATTGGAGGAGCTATAACTTCCCTCCAAGCTGTGTGGGAGGAGCTATAATGCTATAATTGTCCTTAGAGCTGTGTGAGAGGAGCTATAATTCCCCTCAGAGCTTTGTGATTTTTTTTTTTTCAAAAATGATTTTGTTTTTTTGTTTTTTCAAAAATGATTTTGTTTTTTTGTTTTTTCAAAAATGATTTTTTTAAATGATTTTTTTTTTCAAAAATGAAATTTTTTTTTCAAAAATGAATTTTGTTTTTTTCAAAAATGATTTTTTTTTAATTTTTTTTTTTTTCAAAAGTAATTTTTTTTTCAAAAATATATATTTTTTTCAAAAATATTTTTTTTTTCAAAAATATTTTTTTTTTCAAAAATTAATTTTTATTTTTTTCAAAAATATTTTTTTTTTTACATGGGGCGGTCATAATGTTTTGGCTGATCATGGGGTGGTCATAATGTTTTGGCTGATCATGGGGTTGTCAGCTTTTGTCACCTCCCACTCTAGTTTTGAACATTTCGCCATTCATTCCTATGGGACCAATTTTGCCGCAAAAACGACGATATTTCGTGGACCATTCGGCGAAACGTTCCACAAAGTAATAGCACACCAATCGGGAAAAATCCGCACGTTTCGGTATATTACTTGTCTCTGTAGTGTAAAAACTGTGGGAGGAGTCTACAAGCATTATCAAGTCTAGCAGATGAAGTCACATGCATTTGGAGTGTCTCAGCATCTTGTGTTTACAACCACTGTTTCCTAGCAACGCTCATGCCCTGTTTATGCTTCCCAAATACTACTTCATCAAAACTGCCCCATCAGAATTACCCCATCAAAACTGCCCCATCATATTCCTCTATTATAAATCAGTACATGGTGTGTCTGTCCCCTCCCCCGGGCTCTGTAATCAGAGCTGAGATGCTCCAGCCACCTCCCCCCCTGTGTATAACAGAAGCTTTGGTAACCATGGCAACAAACAAAACACTAACAGTACACTCTGATTAATGGCTAAAATTTCCTGAAATGACCTCTAAACAAATGGCTGTATTTTAAAAACTATACATCCTACAGCAAAGATCTTTATATTGTGAGAATCACAAGACCCAGACCTAGATTTTGATGTATAGTATGTCTCTGAAATATTAAAATTGAAGGCACGGTTGCAGTTTAGAAATTGCCCTTCAAATTTGAAGGGGCTAGAGTGTAGTTTCAATGAATGTCAATGGACGGCGTGAGTTGCAAACAAATGGTCATATTGTGAAAACTATCAGGACTATGGCTTAGCCGTGGACATGTTTAGTGGCAGCAGGGATAGCTGAACGTTTTGATATAAGATTTGTGTAGGTGGGCTTGAAAATGAGGGAGTGGCGGCAGTTTAGAAATCATGTTCTGATTTTCCAGCTTTTGTCATCTCCCACTCTAGTTTCCCCATTCATTCCTATGGGACCAATTTCGCCGCAAAAATTACGATATTTCGTGAACCATTCGGCGAAACGTTCCACAAAGTAATGGCACACCATTCAGGAACAATCCGCACGTTTCGGTATATTACTTGTCTATGTAGTGTAAAAACTGTGGGAGGAGTTAGGGTGGTAAATTTGGCTATAATAATAATAAGAACTAGAAAAGGTACAATTTCTGGGGAAATTGTGAAAGTGTTCTTGCCTCTACAACTGGAGTGGGCGGAGTAACTGGGTGGAGTGGCTTGAGTAACTGTGAAAAGTGTTAAAAAGCTTAATATTTTAAAAAGTATAAATAGTAGTAAAACAGTTGAAGTCCCATCATTAGCTGAAAGAGCTGAACATTTTTTTCAAAAATGATTTTTTTTTTCAAAAATGAATTTTTTTTCAAAAATGATTTTTTTTTTTTTCAAAAATGATTTTTTTTTTTTCAAAAATGATTTTTTTATTTTTTCAAAAATAATTTTTTTTTTCTCAATATTTTTTTTTTCAAAAAAATTTTTTTTCAAAAATATTTTTTTTTTTCAAAAATATTTTTTTTTTTTCAAAAATATTTTTTTTTTCAAAAATATTTTTTTTTCAAAAATGATTTTATTTGTATTTTTTTCAAAAATTATTTTTTTTTTTTTCAAAAATTATTTTTTTTTTTTTCAAAAATTATTTTTTTTTTTTTCAAAAATATTTTTTTTTTTTACATGGGGCAGTCATAATGTTTTGGCTGATCATGGGGTGGTCATAATGTTTTGGCTGATCATGGGGTTGTCAGCTTTTGTCACCTCCCACTCTAGTTTTGAACATTTCGCCATTCATTCCTATGGGACCAATTTCGCCGCAAAAACGTAATTTCGTGGACCATTCGGCAAAACATTCCACAAAGTAATAACACACCAATCGGGAACAATCCGCTCGTTTCGGTATATTATTTGTCTCTGTAGTGTGAAAACTGTGGGAGGAGTCTACAAGCATTATCAAGTCTAGCAGATGAAGTCACATGCATTTGGAGTGTCTCAGCATCTTGTGTTTACAACCACTGTTTCCTAGCAACGCTCATGTCCTGTTTATGCTTCCCAAATACTGCTTCATCAAAACTGCCCCATCAGAATTACCCCATCAAAACTGCCCCATCATATTCCTCTATTATAAATCAGTACATGGTGTGTCTGTCCCCTCCCCCGGGCTCTGTAATCAGCTGAGATGCTCCAGCCACCTTCCCCCCTGTGTATAACAGAAGCTTTGGTAACCATGGCAACAAAACAAACACTAACAGAACACTCTGATTAATGGCTAAAATTTCCTGAAATGACCTCTAAACAAATGGCCGTATTTTAAAAACTATACATCCTACAGCGAAGATTTTTATATTGTGAGAATCACAAGACCCAGACCTAGATTTTGATGTATAGTATGTCTCTGAAATATTAAAAATGAAGGCACAGTCGCAGTTTAGAAATTGCCCTTCAAATTTGGAGGGGGCTAGAGTGTAGTTTCAATGAATGTCAATGGACGGCGTGAGTTGCAAACAAATGGTCATATTGTGAAAACTATCAGGACTATGGCTTAGCCGTGGACATGTTTAGTGGCAGCAGGGATAGCTGAACGTTTTGATATAAGATTTGTGTAGGTGGGCTTGAAAATGAGGGAGTGGCGGCAGTTTAGAAATCATGTTCTGATTTTCCAGCTTTTGTCATCTCCCACTCTAGTTTCCCCATTCATTCCTATGGGACCAATTTCGCCGCAAAAACGACGATATTTTGTGAACCATTCGGCGAAACGTTCCACAAAGTAATAGCACACCATTCGGGAACAATCCGCACGTTTCGGTATATTACTTGTCTATGTAGTGTAAAAACTGTGGGAGGAGTTAGGGTGGTAAATTTGGCTATAATAATAAGAATAATATATATGTGAGATAACAGTAAGTGGTCTTGCTATGCAAGAACACTTAATAATATATATGTGAGATAACAATAAGTGGTCTTGCTATGCAAGAACACTTAATAAGAATAAGAATAATAATATATATGTGAGATAACAGTAAGTGGTCTTGCTATGCAAGAATACTTAATAAACTATAATAATAATAATAATAATAATATATATGTGAGATAACAGTAAGTGGTCTTGCTATGCAAGAACACTTAATAAGAATAAGAATAATAATATATATGTGAGATAACAGTAAGTGGTCTTGCTATGCAAGAACACTTAATAAGAATAACTAGAAAAGCTACAATTTCTGGGGAAATTGTGAAAAGTGTTCTTGTCTCTACAACTGGAGTGGGCGGAGTAACTGGATGGAGTGGCTTGAGTAACTGTGAAAAGTGTTAAAAAGCTTAATATTTTAAAAAGTATAAATAGTAGTAAAAAAGTTGAAGTCCCATCATTAGCTGAAAGAGCTGAACATTTTTTTCAAAAGTTTTTTTCTTTTCAAAAATTATTTTTTTTTTTTCAAAAATTTTTTTTTTTCAAAAATGATTGTTTTTTTCAAAAATAAATTTTTTTTACAAAAATGAATTATTTTTTTTCAAAAATGATTTTTTTTTTTTTCAAAAATATTTTTTTTTTCATTTTCCCTGCAAAAACGATGATATTTCATGAACCATTCGGCGAAACGTTCCACAAAGTAATAGCACACCATTCGGGAATAATCCGCACGTTTCAGTATATTACTTGTCTATGTAGTGTAAAAATTGTGGGAGGAGTTAGGGTGGTAAATTTGGCTATAATAATAAGAATACCTAAAAAAGCTACAATTTCTGGGGAAATTGTGAAAAGTGTTCTTGCCTCTACATCTGGAGTGGGCGGAGTAACTGGGGGGAGTAGCTGGAGTAACTGTTGTGTGGTTGGAGTAACTGTGGAAATGTTGAACTGGGCAGATGGGCAGAGTAACTGTGTGGAGTGTTTGTAGTGAGTAAAGATAGTAAACATTACACTAACCAATTGATTGATCAAATTTAAAAAGTGCACAAGTGCTAATGATGTAGAAGGTAGAAATATTGGTAAATGACTTTGTCGGACACAGACTTAAGGGTTACCAGGATTTATTCCACCCCAGCCAAAGCGTAGCACCTGACGGACTGGCGTCCCAAAATCAAGTGTGTCAAAAACAGTTTACACAGTGTACATATAATTTCAATATATTGCATCACAAGCGAACTGGCGGTATATTTCTGTTATACATTGTATTAACATTTTGAACAGTCAACTTTTTGAACTTTTTGGATACAAGGCAATTCATTAAAGCATATACTTTAAACCCTTACAAATTTTCAGTTTCTCTGCAGTTTTGCTCCTTGCTGTTTCTTT
Organism: Aquarana catesbeiana; assembly: GCF_042186555.1. Taxonomy (NCBI): domain Eukaryota; kingdom Metazoa; phylum Chordata; class Amphibia; order Anura; family Ranidae; genus Aquarana; species Aquarana catesbeiana. Next base: position 169,566,411 of record NC_133334.1, on the reverse strand, counting down.
GTCTTACTAATCAGCAAGCAGGCTATAGCACAGGAAGGAGAGGATGAGTGTGATGAGGACAGTGTGATAGGGCGAGCTGACGTGCTGCATCTACCGTCTGCAGGACGGGTGATCGTTTTAGCCGGCCGGCTTCTTATGCTTATTTGAATCTGCTACACTGTAAGTGTTATTTTAATTCTTTTAATAAACCTCAAAACCAGGATTACGCTATGTTGTTTCCCTCTCTTTTCCCGGGGTACCCCTAAATGAGAACAACCCCCCAGCTAGGAGTCTTTTATTAATCCCCATGATAAGAGTGATTTCCTGTGACTTGGTGGACTAGCGGTATTATCACCCTTTGGCGGGTATGAAGTGGTATGTCGTTTCCTACAAGCCCATCCAATGAAAGGCCCTGACCGGGTTAAGGTCGCAAGCCCCCTTGTGCTTGCCGTTTGGTAAGCGCGCATTTTATTTTCAGCTACCACAGTGGTGCGGTGGAGGAATTTTTTCTATTTTACATTTCCTGCTTTAAAGACTGGGGTCTGAGCCTATGTCTTTTCACAACATTTATTTGGAATTTATTCACTGTGTTAGGACTGTCCAGTGAACACTTATTGATTTAGGTTTCAAGAACTGTGTTAGTTATTTAATTTGGGTTCTAACCAATTAGTCCCATTCAACACTGGTACTAGTATTTACTCCTATTTACAGCGCTGCTATATTTGTTATATTGTTGTATTAGTGTGTGTATCTCACATAGAGTGGCTGCTTTTGTTATTATGTAGTTTTTTTTTTTTTCACTAAGTTATTTTCATCACTATTTTGGTTATCCCCTATTTGGTCATTCATAATATTTCACGAACAGGTACCCTTTTTGGGTGCACTACAGCGCGGTATTCCTCTTACTATATGATGAGGACAGATGTCTGTGATGGATGGGGGGGAGTAAGTGAGTTCAGTGTCTAACAAGTACACCGAACATGAAATATAGAGAATGATTTTTAGCTAATTGTAAATGGTCCCACATAACTATGGCCACATAAACTGACCCTCATTGCCACTTTATTATCTGTTTGATGACCACTGTCTCACAACCACTGTTTCCTGGCAACACTCATGCCCTGTTTATGCAGGCTCTAAGCGTGTTCACAACCACTGCTCAAAACACAATACACAGGATCATGATAGCTGTAATAACTGTGCAGTACTCCTGACTGGAGACACTGCTGCACCCTGGAGATGTAAATGTGATCCAACAGTGTGTTTTTTTTCTGTGGTAGCTGCCCAGACCAGTTGGGTATATCCTCTTGAGTGAAGAAGGTCAGATATTGGCTTCTTTTCTCTGCACAGAAAATCTTCATTGAAATCTCCACAGAGTATTATAGGTTGGCAATCCATTATTTCCAAAGATTCCAAGAGGCCCAGCAGGTTAGTAAGGAATTGGCCAATACTGTAATCCGGTGGCCTGTAAACAACAGCGATCAAAGCTTGTACAGGGGACTCCAGTTTGACAACCAAGAACTCCAAGTCAGTCACATTGTGATGATACTGCTTTTCATAGGCCTTGAAATGGTTTCTGACATACAAGGCGACACCTCCGCCACTTTTACTTGCAATGTCAGGAAGGTTCGTGTACGAGAGGTGTCTGTTGTGTTTGAACAGGTTGTAGCCCTCCAGCTGGAGACTTTCAGCAACAGAAGAGCCTGAGAGATGAGTTTCAGTGAAACATAAAACATCTCCAAGTGTCAACTCATGGTGAGATTTGATATCTTCAATGTGAGCTGGTAATCCTTCCGTGTTGTGATGGATAATTGTTAATGTTTGCTGTTTGTCTGTTGTCTGTAGAAACTTTAAGAGGGGCATAACACTTTCCAGTGATGCATTCTTCATTGAATCCAGGGAAGCTGTGATTTCAGGATCAGCAAAGATCTTCTTCTCATCAAAGTCAGTTATGTACAGTCCTTGCAGTGTAGTCGTTCTACTCAGAGCAACATAGGCCATTCCCGGTTGGAAGACCCGTTTCAATGAGACCACTGCCGACTGTATCGACATCCCCTGACACTTATGAATCGTACATCCAAAAGCCAACTTCAGGGGGAACTGCCTGCGAACAACTCCTTTCTGTCTCAGGTTTTCCTCTACCCTTTCTATGTACACCAAGTTGTCAGCATCACAAGACGACTTGTTACGGTATCTCTGTCCTGCATTTGGATTGTCCAGCATAAGCCCAAGCTTGTTTACCGTAGTAGCACCATTCTCAGTCTGGATGATTATTCTTGCAATCTTGCCAAATGTCCCGTTAACAAGCCCGTCTTCTACATCAATGTTTCTTGTGATCATGATACGGGCACCTTCAGCTGCTTGCAGTGTGTCAATCAGATTGTCTTTGTGTCCTTTGAAAGGTTGGTGTTGCCTCAGCATCACTCCTGTCTTAGGGTCTTTTCTGTAATCGTCGGCATCTATGTTGGTGACGTTTGAATGGAGAACAGACACAGTTGAAGCATTATGTTTGTGAACCTCTTTGTTGGTGGCAAATATGTGTAGCACGTCATTAGGGCAGTGGGTGGGATCTGTAAAAGCCTGAGCAAGCAGAGCTTTGTCATCATTGCTTAAGGTGCCAGTCTTTTGCTTGACTCTGATTCTATTCAAAATCTCAGCAAATGAAATGTCATCCTTCTGTCGCATGATCTCTGTCAGCGTGATCATCTGAAAGTTGTCTTTCCAGAGGTCATTGGTATTTTCCTCAAACACGCAGAGTGGCTTACTTTTTCCCAACGGGGGGACCTGGTAAAAGTCTCCTACTGCTAGTACTGACATACCACCAAAAGGTTTCTTACTGCCTTTGATTTGCTGTAATCTCCAGTTGATGTAGGCAAACAGGGGCTTTGAAATCATTGACACCTCTTCAATAACAATGATCTCCACATTTGACAGCTGTGCCCTCACTTCATCTATTAGATTTCCAAGTCCTTGGTAGGGTGGCTTCAAGCTTCTTGGCAACTTCAGCAGAGAATGCAAAGTGTTGCCTGAAATGTTGAAAGCTGCTGTTCCTGTAAATGCAGTTAGTAAAACGCTGGGCATGGATATGTCTGCTTCCTCACGTAGTCTGGTAAGTTTACAGAGTATCTTTGTCGCCTCAGCATAGATGCACTTTATCAGGTGTGATTTGCCTGTCCCTGCACCACCAGTGACAAAGTAATAGAATGGGTCAGGATTTAGGCCACGCACACGGTTAGTGCACCAGTCACAAACTGAGTAGAATGTCTGAGCTTGTGTCCGGTTAAGGTTTCTGTACATTTTCCAAAGGCAATCAGGGCACATTTGTGGGGCCTTCACAGTAAGCGCAATTCCACCGGTTTGTTTGTGACGTGTATACTCCGGAACATCATCTTGTTCATTCTCATGAAGTGGCTCCCCTTCTTTGCGTTCCTCTATACATTCCAACCTATCCAACTCAGCTTCTGGGGCAAAGGTGTTCCAAGCATCTTCAACAGGGCCGTTTTTTACAAAGTCATCCAAGACTTGTTCCACAATTTTGTTGTGTTGTTCGAACTTCTTTTGGTTGCTGGTAACAATTGCAGACACTGCTCGGATTGCTTCTTCTCCTGGTAAGCTCACACAGGCGCCTTTGTAAAAATCCTGGTGTGTTGGGAACCTTACAGTTTTCAGTGATGACTCTGAACGGTGGGGGAGGTAGAGTTTAAGCAGTCTGCCGTAGTAGTTCTCGGGGTCCTTCTTCTCTGAGAAGCGTGCGTACCTGATGATTGCAGGCTTCCCTCTCGTGCGTTTTTGAATCATTCCCATTTCATTCAATAGGCTGACACGCTTGCTGTCTTCCTTCTGCTTGCCATAGACAACCCTGTAAAGGGATGCAAAGTCTGCCAGACACATGGACTCAAACTCTGGTGTTTCGGGTCTGGCTCTGTATTTGTCGACAAAACTCGTCATCCACACATTAAGAGAATCGGCTGGTTTGTTCTGCAATGCACTGAGCGGGAGACTCATTTTCAGTGCGTTGTCACCAGTTGGCAGAAAAACAACCTCACGTGAGCAAGACTTCATTTTCAGGCTGCACGTACGGGCCACAGACTCCTGGGCGCTGACCTCTCTGTGTTTTGAATAAGCCTGAAGAACCTCTTTCATTTCTTCTCGTTCTGTCGCTGTTTCTGGGCTCATTTCTTTGACTATTGTTTTGAGATAGTCACTCAGCTCCCGTTCTGGCTTGGATATGTAGGACAACATGTACATGATGCAACCATACTCATCAAGAATGCACTGGATGTCCATGTTAGCGTTCCAGGCCGTCACCAAATGTGGATTGTAGTTGTTCACCCAGCAGTCCTTGACATCACGCTTCATTAGAATCACGCTTGAGGAGGTCAATGCCTGAATGTACGAGTTGTACTGATTCAAAGTCATATCACACTGTGCCAGTAGCTGTGACATGTCTTCAAGCTGCACTTTTGGGTTATTAAGCAAATCCCAGACTGGTTTCAGTTTGTTTTTGGCTGCTTGTGGTTTCATTGCACAATCTCCTTGTTCTTCTGGCATCGGGTAAGTTATCCTCGTTTTTCTAATAGGTGGCTTTGGAAATCCAAATCTGCATACTCTGTTACCTTTCTTGCATGATTTTGAATGAGATCTGCTGTGCATTTGAAGTTCTGTTACAAATCTGTGAAGTAAGGCCTGTTTGGCTTCATCAGGCTGCTGGCATGAGATGTTATGATCTATAAAGGCACACACCTTGTCATCACTGTCTTGTCCAAATATAGGAGCTCCTGCTACCCAACAGAGACAATGTATATGAGGGCTCCCTCTCGCCTGAAATTCAACCCGGTAAAAGTAATCGATAACTTCACCAATTGGCTGTGCAGGACCCAACAGCAGCTCTCGCATCAGAGCATCAACCCGTTTGTCAAACATGCGCATGGTGGTCACTGGGTTGCCTCGAAGAATGTCACACTTTTCAGCCCAGTCTAGCCCCGCAAAATCCACCTTTTGACCTTGTTGTGCCTTTATTGCCGTTATTACCTCTGGCCATCTGAATTCTGCAGCAGAGAAGGTAAGAAAAAATGTTGGCTTACCCAATTGTCTGACCATGGCTAGCAAATTCTTCAGATTTTTATCCCAGTAAGCTGGACTCCCTCTCAGTGGTTGCATGAACCTTGTGGCATCTCGGTTTCGCACCAACCTCTCAACCTCACACTTGTCCTGTAGCAGCTTGTTGGATATTTTCCGTCCATCCCTGGTATTGGGTTTTCCTTTCCTTAACTGGATGGACATGCTGCTTTTGGCCATGTGTGTTTCTGTGACAAACTGCGCAAAGAAGAGGTAGCTTGTGTCTCTTGCAAAACGAGTATCAACACAAAAAAGCCTTGCATTGAAATACATGCTCGGGGACAGTTTGACTTGTCTTGCCTGGTCCAATGTATTCTGTCCAGTAGGGAACTGAACAGGGAAAGCCATTGCCTCAAGCCTAGGAACTTTAAAGAAGCTGACAGGTGTGTTTCCTTGTGCAGGTGCAATGCTGAATATTCCATCACCGTGTGTCAGTGCTTCCTCTCCAAGGTCAGATGGCTGCAAACAACTGTCTAGGCCAATTCCAGGTCTTAGTGTATCCTTCTCATCCTCTGCATTGGGAGGTTGTTGGTCATGGCCTTCCTGTTGCTCAGAAGCAGCTGGTAAACATGCAGACTGTACCTCTGATGGATCACAATTTTCGATGCGTTCAAGTATCTCCATCATTTCAGTTTCGTCACAACTGTCGAGTTCCATCCCATCATCATCATCATTATCATCATCATCAGCGATTGTCTCATCCACTCTAATTGAAATGTCACTGTAGTCGGGGTGTGTGTCAATGAGTTTTGACAGACCTGCTACTACATTTCCCATGTTGACATTATGAAACAGCTGGTGGCCTTTGTAAGTCAGACGTCTTTTCAGCTTCACTCTGTGTAACTGGGATGTGCTGTGCGATCTTGGTAGAGTATTGACCGTGGTTTCCACCTCGGATGACACACACACTACAGCGCTATGTATAGCTGCCTGTCGACCTTTGGGAAGTGTGATGATCTTGGCAAATGGCAGTATTTTGGCCAAAAGTTGTCTTTCCAGCACATTCAAATCGCAGAGCTCTGGGGGAATGGGCGCCAGCTCCATGTTGTTAGCCACAGCGATGGATGATTTGTGTCCTGCTTTTAAATGTGAATCACAGTTGTGACAAATCCATTCTTTGGTCCTTTCATCTGGTACGGTGCATTGTTCAGGTCCTTGACAGTGATTGTTGCACACATGGACATATTTCCCTGTCAAACAGGCAGTGTAGATTCTTCTTGTAATTGCTGTGAATGCAATGTTTCACTTGGTTAGGGAAAAGGGTGCGATGACACATCGTGCACACAAATGTTGGCCCAGCTTTAATGCATTCATGGAAAGTGGATATAGCTGTCTGCATTAGGCTGTTGTCCACTGGTTGACTGCATTCCCGCATGACACGAGTCCATCGTCTGTATTTCATTCTTATTTTGAAGGCACATTGCATCTTATGGGTTATGCGAAAATCTGCTTGAGTGTGACGCTTCATTTTCATGTAACTCATGCAATGTTGCAAGTGACGTTTTCTGAAAGCAGGATCATTATGATATTTTCTGGTGATGTATTGCTTCTGCTTCAAATTGAAATCGGCATTTGTCACATATTTTCTGGTGATGTATTGATTCTGCTTCAAGTTGAAATCGGCATTTGTCGCATATTTTCTGGTGATGTATTGCTTCTTCTTCAAGTTGTAATCTGCATTTGTCGCATATTTTCTGGTGATGTATTGCTTCTTCTTCAAGTTGTAATCTGCATTTGTTGCATATTTTCTGGTCATGTATTGCTTCTGCTTCAAGTTGAAATCGGTATTTGTCGCATATTTTCTGGTGATGTATTGCTTCTTCTTCAAGTTGTAATCTGCATTTGTCGCATATTTTCTGGTGATGTATTGCTTCTGCTTCAAGTTGAAATTGGCATTTGTTGCATATTTTCTGGTGATGTATTGCTTCTTCTTCAAGTTGTAATCTGCATTTGTTGCATATTTTCTGGTCATGTATTGCTTCTGCTTCAAGTTGAAATCTGCATTTGTCGCATATTTTCTGGTGATGTATTGCTTCTGCTTCAAGTTGAAATCTGCATTTGTCGCATATTTTCTGGTGATGTATTGCTTCTGCTTCAAGTTGAAATTGGCATCTGTTGCATATTTGCGAATGAAATATTGCTTCTGCTTCAACTTAAAATCAGCATCTGCTCTGTATCGGCTGGTGATGTATGTCCTTTTCTTATTGGTGACAGACATCTTTGTAGCCTTGAAATCACGCCTTCTTTAATTTCTGTGTCTTGTCTTCAGTTTTTGTCGTCTCTGTGCATTTAATTTGGACAATGCCTTACTGTCCTTCCATATGCCCTGTGAGGATTTCGCATCAAGTGACCGTGGAGAATGCTTGCTGGCTGGGAATCCAGTGTGTGTTACATCTTTGGTCATCTGTGTCACTTTGTTCTCCACATGCTTTGCATTATGTGGTTTGTCAGATTGCACCAGTGGGGACAGCAAACCATCTGACAGACGTCTTGCACGATGAAATGAGACTGGCATGAAGTCATACTGCAGTCCATCAATAGGGCCTCTGGTGTCTGTAAGGAGCAATTTATACAACTTATAAATCCTTGCCCCATATCACTCAAATGTGTAAAAGTGATCATAACAGCTTTTCCTTTTCCAGTCGCAGGAAGTTCATCCTTATTTCGACTATGAGAATCAAACAGTCCATATCTCCCAGACTTGTCTCTGAACAATGCAATGCAATATGGCACTACTATAAAAAGTGCATGTGTAACATCTGCATTGAGGCACTGAAGTCTTGTGGAGAGGTCAACAAACCAACCTTGGTTGTCACCGTCTACCGTGTCTCTCATACATCCCGATAACACTGGAGATTTAACAACGTTATACTCATATTTGTCAGTGTTAACTCAGAGGGGCACTTCTTCCATTGTCAAGTGCTGATGCTGATAGACATTTCTTTGTTTTAGCTGTTTTATTGTTGAGCCATACAAGCTGTTGCCCTTCTTCAGTATTTGATCAAGATCACCCTTTCTCACATCATCAAGCTCACTGTGGTATGCCAAAAATGTCAGAGCCATGCATGTACACTGTTTGTTCCTTAACCTTCCATAGCCATGATGACCCTGATGAAATGATGCCTGCACAGAAATCTCACTTGGTACACATGGTTCTTGCATGCCATGGTTTTCAGAAGTGCCCATCACACTGTCACTGTGCTCTTGAACTTGACACTGAGTTGAACATGAAAATGACACCACAGGTTCACTATGTACCTCCTGGGCACATTCACTGTCACAAACCTCCATATCCACTATGCTGCTGTGGGGCTCCGGATCCAGTTTAGTCCAGCGTATCTTTGCAGCTTTAGATCTCTTTCCTTTAGATGGCATGATGATATTTGTGGAAGGAGCTATAATTCCCCTCAGAGCTTTGTTCGAAGAGCTATAATTCCCCTCAGAGTTGTGTTGGAGGAGGAGCTATAATTCGCCTCAGAGCTGTGTGGGAGGAGCTATAACTCCCCTCTGAGCTGTGTGGGAGGAGCAATAATGCTATAATTCCCCTCAGAGCTGTGTGGGAGGAGATACAATTCCCCTTAGTGTTGTGTGGGAGGAGCTATAATTCCCCTTAGAGCTGTGTGGGAGAAGCTATAATTCCCCTCAGAGCTGTGTGGGAGGAGCTACATTTCCCATCAGAGTTGTGTGGGAGAAGCTATAATTCCCCTCACAGCAGTGTGGGAGAAACTATAATTCCTCTCAGAGTTGTGTGGGAGGAGCTCTAATTCTCCTCAGAATTGTGTGGGAGGAGCTATAATGCTAAGCTGTAATTCCTGTCAGAGCTGTGTGGGAGGAGCTATAATTCTCCTCAAAGCGGTGTGGGAGAAGCTATAATTCCCCTCAGAGTTGTGTGGGAGGAGCTATAATTCTCCTCAGAGCTGTGTGGGAGGAGCTATAATGCTAAGCTATAATGCTATAATTCCCCTTTGAGCTGTGTGGGAGGAGCTATAATTCCCCTCAAAGCTGTATTGGAGGAGCTATAACTTCCCTCCAAGCTGTGTGGGAGGAGCTATAATGCTATAATTGTCCTTAGAGCTGTGTGAGAGGAGCTATAATTCCCCTCAGAGCTTTGTGACTTTTTTTTTTTCAAAAATGATTTTGTTTTTTTTTTCAAAAATGATTTTTTTTTTGTTTTTTCAAAAATGATTTTTGAATGATTTTTTTTAATGATTTTTTTTTTCAAAAATGAATTTTTTTTTTGAAAAATGAATTTTTTTTTTTTGAAAAATGAATTTTATTTTTTTCAAAAATGATTTTTTTTTATTTTTTTTTTTCAAAAGTAATTTTTTTTTCAAAAATAATTTTTTTTTTCAAAAATATTTTTTTTTTTCAAAAATATTTTTTTTTTCAAAAATTAATTTTTATTTTTTTCAAAATGATTTTTTTTTTTTCAAAAATATATTTTTTTTTACATGGGGCGGTCATAATGTTTTGGCTGATCATGGGGTGGTCATAATGTTTTGGTTGATCATGGGGGGGTCATAATGTTTTGGCTGATCATGGGGTTGTCAGCTTTTGTCACCTCCCACTCTAGTTTCCCCATTCATTCCTATGGGACCAATTTCACCACAAAAACGACGATATTTCGTGAACCATTCGGCAAAACGTTCCAAAAAGTAATAGCACACCATTTGGGAACAATCCGCACGTTTCGGTATATTACTTGTCTATGTAGTGTAAAAACTGTGGGAGGAGTTAGGGTGGTAAATTTGGCTATAATAATAATAAGAACTAGAAAAGCTACAATTTCTGGGGAAATTGTGAAAAGTGTTCTTGCCTCTACAATTGGAGTGGGCAGAGTAACTGGATGGAGTGGCTTGAGTAACTGTGAAAAGTGTTAAAAAGCTTAATATTTTAAAAAGTATAAATAGTAGTAAAAAAGTTGAAGTCCCATCATTAGCTGAAAGAGCTGAACATTTTTTTCAAAAGTTTTTTTTTTTCAAAATTGATTTTTTTTTTTAAATGAAACTTTTTTTTTCAAAAATATTTTTTTTTTCAAAAATGATTTTCCAAAAATATTTTTTTTTTCAAAAATGATTTTTTTTTTCAAAAATGAATTTTTTTTTTTCATAAATGAATTTTTTTTTTCCAAAAATGAAATTTTTTTTTTCAAAAATGAATTTTTTTTTTCAAAAATGATTTTTTTTTTCCAAAAATGATTTTTTTTTTCAAAAATGATTTTTTTTTTTCAAAAATATTTTTTTTTCATGGGACGGTCATAATGTTTTGGCTGATCATCGGGTTGTCAGCTTTTGTCACCTCCCACTCTAGTTTTGAACATTTCGCCATTCATTCCTATGGGACCAATTTCGCCACAAAAACGACGATATTTCGTGGACCATTCTGCGAAACATTCCACAAAGTAAAAGCACACCAATCGGGAACAATCCGCACGTTTCCGTATATTACTTGTCTCTGTAGTGTAAAAACTGTGGGAGGAGTCTACAAGCATTATCAAGTCTAGCAGATGAAGTCACATGCATTTGGGGTGTCTCAGCATCTTGTGTTTACAACCACTGTTTCCTAGCAATGCTCATGCCCTGTTTATGCTTCACAAATACTGCTCAATACACAATAGACAGGATAATGATAGATTTAACAACTGTGCAGTAATTCAAATGGCCGTATTTTAAAAACTATACATCCTACAGGGAAGATCTTTATATTGTGAGAATCACAAGACCCAGACCTAGATTTTGATGTATAGTATGTCTCTGAAATATTAAAAATGGAGGCACGGTCGCAGTTTAGAAATTGCCCTTCAAATTTGAAGGGGCTAGAGTGTAGTTTCAATGAATGTCAATGGAAGGCGTGAGTTGCAAACAAATGGTCATATTGTGAAAACTATCAGGACTATGGCTTAGTCGTGGACATGTTTAGTGGCAGCAGGGATAGCTGAACGTTTTGATATAAGATTTGTTTAGGTGGGCTTGAAAATGAGGGAGTGGTGGCAGTTTAGAAATCATGTTCTGATTTTTCAGCTTTTGTCACCTCCCACTCTAGTTTCCCCATTCATTCCTATGGGACCAATTTTGCCGCAAAAATGACGATATTTCGTGAACCATTCGGCAAAATGTTCCACAAAGTAATAGCACACCATTCGGGAACAATCCGCACGTTTCGGTATATTACTTGTCTATGTAGTGCAAAAACTGTGGGAGGAGTTAGGGTGGTAAATTTGGCTATAATAATAATAAGAATAAGAACTAGAAAAGGTACAATTTCTGGGGAAATTGTGAAAAGTGTTCTTGCCTCTACAACTGGAGTGGGCGGAGAAACTGGATGGAGTGGCTTGAGTAACTGTGAAAAGTGTTAAAAAGCTTAATATTTTAAGAAGTATAAATAGTAGTAAAAAAGTTGAAGTCCCATCATTAGCTGAAAGAGCTGAACATTTTTTTCAAAAGTTTTTTTTTTCAAAAATGAATTATTTTTTTTCAAAAATGATTTTTTTTTTTTTAAACGAAATTTTTTTTTCAAAAATAATTTTTTTTCAAAAACTGCCATCAAAACTGCCCCATCAGAATTGTCCCATCAAAACTGCCCCATCATATTGCCACTATCAAAACTGCCCCATCAGAATTGCCCCATCAAAACTGCCCCATCATATTGCCACCATGAAAACTGCCCCATCAGAATTGCCCTATCAAAACAGCCCCATCATATTGCCACCATCAAAACTGCCCCATCATAATTGCCCCACCAAAACTGCCCCATCTTATTGCCACCATCAAAACTGCCCCATCATAATTGCCCCATTAAAACTGCCCCATCATATTCCTCTATTATAAATCAGTACATGGTGTGTCTGTCCCCTCCCCCGGTCTTTGTAATCAGAGCTGAGATGCTCCAGCCACCCCCCCCCTGTGTATAACAGAAGCTTTGGTAACCATGGCAACAAAACAAACACAGTACACTCTGATTAATGGCTAAAATTTCCTGAAATGACCTCTAAACAAAAAGCTTTTTCCCAAAAACTATAAATCCTACAGCGAAGATCTTTATATTGTGAGAATCACAAGACCCAGACCTAGATTTTGATACATAGTATGTCTCTGAAATATTAAAATTGAAGGCACGGTCGCAGTTTAGAAATTGCCCTTCAAATTTGAAGGGGCTAGAGTGTAGTTTCAATGAATGTCAATGGACGGTGTGAGTTGCAAACAAATGGTCATATTGTGAAAACTATCAGGACTATGGCTTAGCCGTGGACATGTTTAGTGGCAGCAGGGATAGCTGAACGTTTTGATATAAGATTTGTGTAGGTGGGCTTGAAAATGAGGGAGTGACGGCAGTTTAGAAATCATGTTCTGATTTTTCAGCTTTTGTCACCTTCCACTCTAGTTTCCCCATTCATTCCTATGGGACCAATTTCGCCGCAAAAACGACGATATTTCGTGAACCATTTGGCGAAACGTTCCACAAAGTAATAGCACACCATTCGGGAACAATCCGCACGTTTCGGTATATTACTTGTCTATGTAGTGTAAAAATTGTGGGAGGAGTTAGGGTGGTAAATTTGGCTATAATAATAAGAATAAGAACTAGAAAAGGTACAATTTCTGGGGAAATTGTGAAAGTGTTCTTGCCTCTACAACTGGAGTGGGCAGAGTAACTGGGTGGGGTGGAGTGGCTTGAGTAACTGTGAAAAGTGTTAAAAAGCTTAATATTTTAAAAAGTATAAATAGTAGTAAAAAAGTTCCATCATTCGCTGAAAGAGCTGAACATTTTTTTCAAAAGTAATTTTTTTTTTCAAAAATGATTTTTTTTTATTCAAAAATGATTTTTTTTTCTTCAAAAATGAATTTTTTTTTCTTCAAAAATGATTTTTTTTTCAAAAGTAATTTTTTTTTTCAAAGGTAATTTTTTTTTTCAAAAATGAATTTTTTTATTTCAAAAATAATTTTTTTTTTCGAAATTATTTTTTTTTTAAAGTAATTTTTTTTTTAAAAGTAATTTTTTTTTCAAAAATATTTTTTTTTTTTCAAAAATAATTTTTTTTTTTCAAAAATATTTTTTTTTTCAAAAATATTTTTTTTTTTTTTCAAAAATGATTTTTTTTTTTTTCAAAAATGTTTTTTTTTTTTTTTTCAAAAATTATTTTTTTTTTTTCAAAAATATTTTTTTTTTTTACATGGGGCGGTCATAATGTTTTGGCTGATCATGGGGTGGTCATAATGTTTTGGCTGATCATGGGGTTGTCAGCTTTTGTCACTTCCCACTCTAGTTTTGAACATTTCGCCATTCATTCCTATGGGACCAATTTCGCTGCAAAAACATCATTTCGTGGACCATTCGGCGAAACATTCCACAAAGTAATAACACACCAATCGGGAACAATCCGCTCGTTTCAGTATATTACTTGTCTCTGTAGTGTAAAAACTGTGGGAGGAGTCTACAAGCATTATCAAGTCTAGCAGATGAAGTCACATGCATTTGGGGTGTCTCAGCATCTTGTGTTTACAACCACTGTTTCCTAGCAACGCTCATGCCCTGTTTATGCTTCCCAAATACTACTTCATCAAAACTGCCCCATCAGAATTACCCCATCAAAACTGCCCCATCATATTCCTCTATTATAAATCAGTACATGGTGTGTCTGTCCCCTCCCCCGGGCTCTGTAATCAGAGCTGAGATGCTCCAGCCACCCCCCCCCTGTGTATAACAGAAGATTTGGTAACCATGGCAACAAAACAAACACCGTACACTCTGATTAATGGCTAAAATTTCCTGAAATGACCTCTAAACAAATGGCCGTATTTTAAAAACTATACATCCTACAGCGAAGATCTTTATATTGTGAGAATCACAAGACCCAGACCTAGATTTTGATGTATAGTATGTCTCTGAAATATTAAAAATGAAGGCACAGTCGCAGTTTAGAAATTGCCCTTCAAATTTGGAGGGGGCTAGAGTGTAGTTTCAATGAATGTCAATGGACGGCGTGAGTTGCAAACAAATGGTCATATTGTGAAAACTATCAGGACTATGGCTTAGCCGTGGACATGTTTAGTGGCAGCAGGGATAGCTGAACGTTTTGATATAAGATTTGTGTAGGTGGGCTTGAAAATGAGGGAGTGGCGGCAGTTTAGAAATCATGTTCTGATTTTCCAGCTTTTGTCATCTCCCACTCTAGTTTCCCCATTCATTCCTATGGGACCAATTTCGCCGCAAAAACGACGATATTTCGTGAACCATTCGGCGAAACGTTCCACAAAGTAATAGCACACCATTCGGGAACAATCCGCACGTTTCAGTATATTACTTGTCTATGTAGTGTAAAAACTGTGGGAGGAGTTAGGGTGGTAAATTTGGCTATAATAATAAGAATAATATATATGTGAGACTAGAAAAGGTACAATTTCTGGGGAAATTGTGAAAGTGTTCTTGCCTCTACAACTGGAGTGGGCGGAGTAACTGGGTGGGGTGGAGTGGCTTGAGTAACTGTGAAAAGTGTTAAAAAGCTTAATATTTTAAAAAGTATAAATAGTAGTAAAAAAGTTCCATCATTCGCTGAAAGAGCTGAACATTTTTTTCAAAAGTAATTTTTTTTTTCAAAAATGAATTTTTTTTTAATCAAAAATGATTTTTTTTTCTTCAAAAATGATTTTTTTTTTCAAAAATGAATTTTTTTTATTTCAAAAATAATTTTTTTTTCGAAATTATTATTTTTTTTAAAGTAATTTTTTTTTCAAAAATAATTTTTTTTTTTCAAAAATATTTTTTTTTTTCAAATATATTTTTTTTTCAAAAATAATTTTTTTTTTTAAAAGAAATTTTTTTTTCAAAAATATTTTTTTTTTTCAAAAATAATTTTTTTTTTTCAAAAATTATTTTTTTACTTTTTTCAAAAAATTTTTTTTTTTTTCAAAAATATTTTTTTTTTTACATGGGGCGGTCATAATGTTTTGGCTGATCATGGGGTGGTCATAATGTTTTGGCTGATCATGGGGTTGTCAGCTTTTGTCACTTCCCACTCTAGTTTTGAACATTTCGCCATTCATTCCTATGGGACCAATTTCGCCGCAAAAACGTCATTTCGTGGACCATTCGGCAAAACATTCCACAAAGTAATAACACACCAATCGGGAACAATCCGCTCGTTTCGGTATATTATTTGTCTCTGTAGTGTGAAAACTGTGGGAGGAGTCTACAAGCATTATCAAGTCTAGCAGATGAAGTCACGTGCATTTGGAGTGTCTCAGCATCTTGTGTTTACAACCACTGTTTCCTAGCAACGCTCATGCCCTGTTTATGCTTCCCAAATACTGCTTCATCAAAACTGCCCCATCAGAATTACCCCATCAAAACTGCCCCATCATATTCCTCTATTATAAATCAGTACATGGTGTGTCTGTCCCCTCCCCCGGGCTCTGTAATCAGCTGAGATGCTCCAGCCACCTTCCCCCCCTGTGTATAACAGAAGCTTTGGTAACCATGGCAACAAAACAAACACTAACAGTACACTCTGATTAATGGCTAAAATTTCCTGAAATGACCTCTAAACAAATGGCCGTATTTTAAAAACTATACATCCTACAGCGAAGATCTTTATATTGTGAGAATCACAAGACCCAGACCTAGATTTTGATGTATAGTATGTCTCTGAAATATTAAAAATGAAGGCACAGTCGCAGTTTAGAAATTGCCCTTCAAATTTGGAGGGGGCTAGAGTGTAGTTTCAATGAATGTCAATGGACGGCGTGAGTTGCAAACAAATGGTCATATTGTGAAAACTATCAGGACTATGGCTTAGCCGTGGACATGTTTAGTGGCAGCAGGGATAGCTGAACGTTTTGATATAAGATTTGTGTAGGTGGGCTTGAAAATGAGGGAGTGGCGGCAGTTTAGAAATCATGTTCTGATTTTCCAGCTTTTGTCATCTCCCACTCTAGTTTCCCCATTCATTCCTATGGGACCAATTTCGCCGCAAAAACGATGATATTTCGTGAACCATTCGGCGAAACGTTCCACAAAGTAATAGCACACCATTCGGGAACAATCCGCACGTTTCGGTATATTACTTGTCTATGTAGTGTAAAAACTGTGGGAGGAGTTAGGGTGGTAAATTTGGCTATAATAATAAGAATAATATATATGTGAGATAACAGTAAGTGGTCTTGCTATGCAAGAACACTTAACTAGAAAAGGTACAATTTCTGGGGAAATTGTGAAAAGTGTTCTTGCCTCTACAACTGGAGTGGGCGGAATAACTGGATGGAGTGGCTTGAGTAACTGTGAAAAGTGTTAATATTTTAAAAAGTATAAATAGTAGTAAAAACGTTGAAGTCCCATCATTAGCTGAAAGAGCTGAACATTTTTTTCACAAGGTTTTTTTTTCAAAAATGAATTATTTTTTTTTCAAAAATGATTTTTTTTTTTTCAAAAGAATTTTTTTTTCAAAAATGATTTTTTTTTTCAAAAATGATTTTTTTTTTTCAAAAATGTATTTTTTTTTTTCAAAAATGAATTTTTTTTTTCAAAAAAGAATAATTTTTTTTCAAAAATGATTTTTTTTTTCAAAAATATTTTTTTTTTATGGGGCGATCATAATGTTTTGGCTGATCATGGGGTTGTCAGCTTTTGTCACCTACCACTCTAGTTTTGAACATTTCACCATTCATTCCTATAGGACCAATTTCGTCGCAAAAACGACGATATTTCGTGAACCATTCGGCGAAACGTTCCAGAAAGTAATAGCACACCTATTAAATGACATTGATTCCGGATTCACACTGGTATATTTGAGCTTTTCACAAAGTTCCACAAGGTAATAGCACACCAATTAACTGACATTGAACATTTCACCATTCATTCCTATGGGACCAATATTGCCGCAAAAACGACGATATTTCGTGAACCATTCGGCGAAAAAAGTTCCACAAAGTAATAGCACACCAATTAAATGACATTGAACATTTCGCCATTCATTCCTATGGGACCAATTTCGCCGCAAAAACTATGATATTTCGTGAACCATTCGGTGAAACGTTCCACAAAGTAATAGCACACCAATCGGGAACAATCCGCACGTTTCGGTATATTACTTGTCTCTGTAGTGTAAAAACAGTGGGAGGAGTCTACAAGCATTATCAAGTCTAGCAGATGAAGTCACATGCATTTGGGTGTCTCAGCATCTTGTGTTTACAACCACTGTTTCCTAGCAACGCTCATGCCCTGTTTATGCTTCACAAATACTGCTCAATACACAGAACACAGGATAATGATAGATGTAGTAACTATGCAGTAATTCAAATGGCCATATTTTAAAAACTATAAATCCTACAGCAAAGATCTTTATATTGTGAGAATCACAAGACCCAGACCTAGATTTTGATGTATAGTATGTCTCTGAAATATTAAAAATGGAGGCACGGTCGCAGTTTCGAATTTGCCCTTCAAATTTGAAGGGGCTAGAGTGTAGTTTCAATGAATGTCAATGGACTGTGTGAGTTGCAAACAAATGGTCATATTGTGAAAACTATCAGGACTATGGCTTAGACATGTTTAGTGGCAGCAGGGATAGCTGAACGTTTTGATATAAGATTTGTGTAGGTGGGCTTGAAAATGAGGGAGTGGTGGCAGTTTAGAAATCATGTTCTGATTTTTCAGCTTTTGTCACCTCCCACTCTAGTTTCCCCATTCATTCCTATGGGACCAATTTCGCTGCAAAAACGGCGATATTTCGTGAACCATTCGGCGAAACGTTCCACAAAATAATAGCACACCATTTGGGAACAATCTGCACGTTTCGGTATATTACTTGTCTATGTAGTGTAAAAACTGTGGGAGGAGTTAGGGTGGTAAATTTGGCTATAATAATAAGAAGAATAAGAATAATAATATATATGTGAGATAACAGTAAGTGGTCTTGCTATGCAAGAACACTTAATAACTAGAAAAGCTACAATTTCTGGGGAAATTGTGAAAGTGTTCTTGCCTCTACAACTGGAGTGGGCGGAGTAACTGGGTGGGGTGGAGTGGCTTGAGTAACTGTGAAAAGTGTTAAAAAGCTTAATATTTTAAAAAGTATAAATAGTATTAAAAAAGTTCCATCATTAGCTGAAAGAGCTGAACATTTTTTTCAAAAGTAATTTTTTTTTTTTTCAAAAATGAATTTTTTTTTTCAAAAAGATTTTTTTTTATTCAAAAATGATTTTTTTTTCTTCAAAAATGAATTTTTTTTTTCAAAAATGATTTTTTTTTTCAAAAGTAATTTTTTTTTTCAAAAATAATTTTTTTTTTTCAAAAATGAATTATTTTTTTTCAAAAATGATTTTTTTTTTCAAAAATGATTTTTTTTTTTCAAAAATTATTTTTTTTTTCAAAAATAATTTTCTCTTTTAAAAAATGTATTTTTTTTTTTCACAAATGATTTTTTTTTTCAAAAATGATTTTTTTTTTCAAAAATATTTTTTTTTTATGGGGCGGTCATAATGTTTTGGCTGATCGTGGGGTTGTCAGCTTTTGTCACCTCCCACTCTAGTTTTGAACATTTCGCCATTCATTCCTATGGGACCAATTTTGTCGCAAAAAACGACGATATTTCGTGAACCATTCGGCGAAACGTTCCAGAAAGTAATAGCACACCAATTAAATGACATTGATTCCGGATTCATACTGGTATATTTCAGCTTTTCACAAAGTTCCACAAGGTAATAGCACACCAATTAAATGACATTGAACATTTCACCATTCATTCCTATGGGACCAATATTGCCGCAAAAACGACGATATTTCGTGAACCATTCGGCGAAAAAAGTTCCACAAAGTAATAGCACACCAATTAAATGACATTGAACATTTCGCCATTCATTCCTATGGGACCAATTTCGCCGCAAAAACTACGATATTTTGTGAACCATTCGGTGAAACGTTCCACAAAGTAATAGCACACCAATCGGGAACAATCCGCACGTTTCGGTATATTACTTGTCTCTGTAGTGTAAAAACAGTGGGAGGAGTCTACAAGCATTATCAAGTCTAGTAGATGAAGTCACATGCATTTGGGGTGTCTCAGCATCTTGTGTTTACCACCACTGTTTCCTAGCAACGCTCATGCCCTGTTTATGCTTCACAAATACTGCTGCATACACAGTACACAGGACCATGATAGATGTAGTAACTATGCAGTAATTCAAATGGCCGTATTTTAAAAACTATAAATCCTACAGCGAAGATCTTTATATTGTGAGAATCACAAGACCCAGACCTAGATTTTGATGTATAGTATGTCTCTGAAATATTAAAAATGGAGGCACAGTCGCAGTTTAGAAATTGCCCTTCAAATTTGAAGGGGCTAGAGTGTAGTTTCAATGAATGTCAATGGACGGCGTGAGTTGCAAACAAATGGTCATATTGTGAAAACTATCAGGACTATGGCTTAGCCGTGGACATGTTTAGTGGCAGCAGGGATAGCTGAACGTTTTGATATAAGATTTGTGTAGGTGGGCTTGAAAATGAGGGAGTGGTGGCAGTTTAGAAATCATGTTCTGATTTTTCAGCTTTTGTCACCTCCCACTCTAGTTTTCCCATTCATTCCTATGGGACCAATTTTGCCGCAAAAATGACGATATTTCGTGAACCATTTGGCAAAAAATTTCCACAAAATAATACCACACCATTCGGGAACAATCCGCACGTTTCGGTATATTACTTGTCTATGTAGTGTAAAAACTGTGGGAAGAGTTAGGGTGGTAAATTTGGCTATAATAATAATAAGAACTAGAAAAGCTACAATTTCTGGGGAAATTGTGAAAGTGTTCTTGCCTCTACAACTGGAGTGGGCGGAGTAACTGGGTGGGGTGGAGTGGCTTGAGTAACTGTGAAAAGTGTTAAAAAGCTTAATATTTTAAAAAGTATAAATAGTAGTAAAAAAGTTCCATCATTAGCTGAAAGAGCTGAACATTTTTTTCAAAAGTAATTTTTTTTTTTCAAAAATGAATTTTTTTTATTCAAAAATGATTTTTTTTTATTCAAAAATGAATTTTTTTTATTCAAAAATGATTTTTTTTCTCAAAAATAATTTTTTTTTCGAAATTATTTTTTTTTTTAAGTTATTTTTTTTTCAAAAATATTTTTTTTTTTTCAAAAATAATTTTTTTTTTCAAAAATAATTTTTTTTTTTTTCAAAAATAATTTTTATTTTTCAAAAATATTTTTTTTTTTTCAAAAATAATTTTTTTTTTTAAAAATATATTTTTTTTTTCAAAAATATATATATTTTTTTTCAAAAATATTTTTTTTTTTTCATGGGGCGGTCATAATGTTTCAGCTGATCATGGGGTTGTCAGTTTTTGTCACCTCCCGCTCTAGTTTTGAACATTTCACCATTCATTCCTATGGGACCAATTTCAGCGCAAAAACGACGATATTTCGTGAACCATTCGGCGAAACGTTCCACAGAGTAATAGCACACCAATTAAATGACATTGAGGCCGGATTCACACTGGTATTTTTCAGCTTTTCACAAAGTTCCACAAGGTAATAGGACACCAATTAAATGACATTGAACATTTCGCAATTCATTCCTATGGGACCAATATTGCCGCAAAAAACTACGATATTTCGTGGACCATTCGGCGAAATATTCCACAAAGTAATAACACACCAATCGGGAACAATCCGCTCGTTTCGGTATATTACTTCTCTCTGTAGTGTAAAAACTGTGGGAGGAGTCTACAAGCATTATCAAGTCTAGCAGATGAAGTCACATGCATTTGGGGTGTCTCAGCATGAGTTGCAAACAAATGGTCATATTGTGAAAACTATCAGGACTATGGCTTAGCCGTGGACATGTTTAGTGGCAGCAGGGATAGCTGAACGTTTTGATATAAGATTTGTGTAGGTGGGCTTGAAAATGAGGGAGTGGCGGCAGTTTAGAAATCATGTTCTGATTTTCCAGCTTTTGCCATCTCCCACTCTAGTTTCCCTATTCATTCCTATGGGACCAATTTCGCCGCAAAAACTACGATATTTCGTGAACCATTCGGCGAAACGTTCCACAAAGTAATAGCACAAAAAAAAAAATATTTTTTTTTTTACATGGGGCGGTCATAATGTTTTGGCTGATCATGGGGTGGTCATAATGTTTTGGCTGATCATGGGGTTGTCAGCTTTTGTCACTTCCCACTCTAGTTTTGAACATTTCGCCATTCATTCCTATGGGACCAATTTCGCCGCAAAAACGTCATTTCGTGGACCATTCGGCAAAACATTCCACAAAGTAATAACACACCAATCGGGAACAATCCGCTCGTTTCGGTATATTATTTTTCTCTGTAGTGTGAAAACTGTGGGAGGAGTCTACAAGCATTATCAAGTCTAGCAGATGAAGTCACATGCATTTGGAGTGTCTCAGCATCTTGTGTTTACAACCACTGTTTCCTAGCAACGCTCATGCCCTGTTTATGCTTCTCAAATACTGCTTCATCAAAACTGCCCCATCAGAATTACCCCATCAAAACTGCCCCATCATATTCCTCTATTATAAATCAGTGCATGGTGTGTCTGTCCCCTCCCCCGGGCTCTGTAATCAGCTGAGATGCTCCAGCCACCTTCCCCCCTGTGTATAACAGAAGCTTTGGTAACCATGGCAACAAAACAAACACTAACAGTACACTCTGATTAATGGCTAAAATTTCCTGAAATGACCTCTAAACAAATGGCCGTATTTTAAAAACTATACATCCTACAGCGAAGATCTTTATATTGTGAGAATCACAAGACCCAGACCTAGATTTTGATGTATAGTATGTCTCTGAAATATTAAAAATGAAGGCACAGTCGCAGTTTAGAAATTGCCCTTCAAATTTGGAGGGGGCTAGAGTGTAGTTTCAATGAATGTCAATGGACGGCGTGAGTTGCAAACAAATGGTCATATTGTGAAAACTATCAGGACTATGGCTTAGCCGTGGACATGTTTAGTGGCAGCAGGGATAGCTGAACGTTTTGATATAAGATTTGTGTAGGTGGGCTTGAAAATGAGGGAGTGGCGGCAGTTTAGAAATCATGTTCTGATTTTCCAGCTTTTGTCATCTCCCACTCTAGTTTCCCCATTCATTCCTATGGGACCAATTTCGCCGCAAAAACGACGATATTTCGTGAACCATTCGGCGAAACGTTCCACAAAGTAATAGCACACCATTCGGGAACAATCCGCACGTTTCGGTATATTACTTGTCTATGTAGTGTAAAAATTGTGGGAGGAGTTAGGGTGGTAAATTTGGCTATAATAATAAGAATAATATATATGTGAGATAACAATAAGTGGTCTTGCTATGCAAGAACACTTAATAATATATATGTGAGATAACAATAAGTGGTCTTGCTATGCAAGAACACTTAATAACTAGAAAAGGTACAATTTCTGGGGAAATTGTGAAAGTGTTCTTGCCTCTACAACTGGAGTGGGCGGAGTAACTGTGAAAAGTGTTAAAAAGCTTAATATTTTAAAAAGTATAAATAGTAGTAAAAAAGTTCCATCATTAGCTGAAAGAGCTGAACATTTTTTTCAAAAGTAATTTTTTTTCTTCAAAAATGAATTTTTTTTTTCAAAAATGATTTTTTATTTTCAAAAATAATTTTTTTTTTTCAAAAATATTTTTTTTTTTTCAAAAATAATTTTTTTTTTTCAAAAATAATTTTTTTTTTTTTTCAAAAATATTTTTTTTTTTTTCAAAAAACTTTTTTTTTCAAAAATATTTTTTTTTTCATGGGGCGGTCATAATGTTTCGGCTGATCATGGGGTTGTCAGCTTTTGTCACCTCCCACTCTAGTTTTCAACATTTCACCATTCATTCCTTATGGGACCAATTTCACCGCAAAAACGACGATATTTCGTGAACTATTCGGCGAAACGTTCCACATTGAGGCGGGATTCACACTGGTATTTTTCAGATTTTCACAAAGTTCCACAAGGTAATAGGACACCAATTAAATGACATTGAACATTTCGCCATTCATTCCTATGGGACCAATTTCGCCGCAAAAACGACGATATTCCGTGAACCATTCGGCGAATGTGTAAAAACTGTGGGAGGAGTTAGGGTGGTAAATTATCAGCATTATCAAGCCTCGCAGATGAAAGTATGGCCACATGCATTTGGGGGGTTTCAGCATCTTGTGTTTACAACCACTGTTTCCTAGCAACGCTCATGTACTGTTTATGCTTCACACGCACTGCTCAATACACAACACAATGTAATTTCTACACAATACAATTCCTATCAAAACTGCCCCATCATATTGCCACCATCAAAACTGCCCCATCATAATTGCCCCACCAAAACTGCCCCATCATATTGCCACCATCAAAACTGCCCCATCATAATTGGCCCATTAAAACTGCCCCATCATATTCCTCTATTATAAATCAGTACATGGTGTGTCTGTCCCCTCCCCCGGGCTCTGTAATCAGAGCTGAGATGCTCCAGCCACCTCCCCCCTGTGTATAACAGAAGCTTTGGTAACCATGGCAACAAAACAAACACTAACAGTACACTCTGATTAATGGCTAAAATTTCCTGAAATGACCTCTAAACAAATGGCCGTATTTTAAAAACTATACATCCTACAGCGAAGATCTTTATATTGTGAGAATCACAAGACCCAGACCTAGATTTTGATACATAGTATGTCTCTGAAATATTAAAATTGAAGGCACGGTCGCAGTTTAGAAATTGCCCTTCAAATTTGAAGGGGCTAGAGTGTAGTTTCAATGAATGTCAATGGACGGCGTGAGTTGCAAACAAATGGTCATATTGTGAAAACTATCAGGACTATGGCTTAGCCGTGGACATGTTTAGTGGCAGCAGGGATAACTGAACGTTTTGATATAAGATTTGTGTAGGTGGGCTTGAAAATGAGGGAGTGGCGGCAGTTTAGAAATCATGTTCTGATTTTCCAGCTTTTGTCATCTCCCACTCTAGTTTCCCCATTCATTCCTATGGGACAAATTTCGCCGCAAAAACGACGATATTTCGTGAACCATCCGGCGAAACGTTCCACAAAGTAATAGCACACCATTCGGGAACAATCCGCACGTTTCGGTATATTACTTGTCTATGTAGTGTAAAAACTGTGGGAGGAGTTAGGGTGGTAAATTTGGCTATAATAATAATATATATGTGAGATAACAGTAAGTGGTCTTGCTATGCAAGAACACTTAACTAGAAAAGGTACAATTTCTGGGGAAATTGTGAAAAGTGTTCTTGCCTCTACAACTGGAGTGGGCGGAATAACTGGATGGAGTGGCTTGAGTAACTGTGAAAAGTGTTAAAAAGCTTAATATTTTAAAAAGTATAAATAGTAGTAAAAAAGTTGAAGTCCCATCATTAGCTGAAAGAGCTGAACATTTTTTTCAAAAGTTTTTTTTTTCAAAAATGAATTTTTTTTTTTCAAAAATGAATTTTTTTTTTTCAAAAGAATTTTTTTTTCAAAAATGATTTTTTTTTTCAAAAATAATTTTTTTTTTCAAAAATGATTTTTTTTTTTCAAAAATAATTTTTTCTCTTAAAAAAATGTATTTTTTTTTTCAAAAATGAATTATTTTTTTTTTTCAAAAATATTTTTTTTTATGGGGCGGTCATAATGTTTTGGCTGATCATAGGGTTGTCAGCTTTTGTCACCTCCCACTCTAGTTTTGAACATTTCGCCATTCATTCCTATGGGACCAATTTCACCGCAAAAATGACGATATTTCGTGAACCATTCGGCGAAACGTTCCACAAAGTAATAGCACACCAATTAAATGACATTGAGGCCGGATTCACACTGGTATATTTCAGCTTTTCACAAAGTTCCACAAGGTAATAGCACACCAATTAAATGACATTGAACATTTCGCCATTCATTCCTTTGGGACCAATTTCGCCGCAATAACGACGATATTTCGTGGACCATTTGGCGAAACGTTCCACAAAGTAATAGCACACCAATCGGGAACAATCCGCACGTTTTGGTATATTACTTGTCTCTGTAGTGTAAAAACTGCGGGAGGAGTCTACAAGCATTATCAAGTCTAGCAGATGAAGGTATGACCACATGCAGTTTGGGGTGTCTCAGCATCTTGTGTTTAGAACCACTGTTTCCTAGCAACGCTCATGCCCTGTTTATGCTTCACAAATACTGCTCAATACACAATAGACAGGACCATGATAGATGTAGTAACTATGCAGTAATTCAAATGGCCGTATTTTAAAAACTATAAATCCTACAGCGAAGATCTTTATATTGTGAGAATCACAAGACCCAGACCTAGATTTTGATACATAGTATGTCTCTGAAATATTAAAATTGAAGGCACGGTCGCAGTTTAGAAATTGCCCTTCAAATTTGAAGGGGCTAGAGTGTAGTTTCAATGAATGTCAATGGACGGTGTGAGTTGCAAACAAATGGTCAAATTGTGAAAACTATCAGGACTATGGCTTAGCCGTGGAAATGTTTAGTGGCAGCAGGGATAGCTGAACGTTTTGATATAAGATTTGTATAGGTGGGCTTGAAAATGAGGGAGTGACGGCAGTTTAGAAATCATGTTCTGATTTTTCAGCTTTTGTCACCTCCCACTCTAGTTTCCCCATTCATTCCTATGGGACCAATTTCGCCGCAAAAACGACGATATTTCGTGAACCATTTGGCGAAACGTTCCACAAAGTAATAGCACACCATTCGGGAACAATCCGCACGTTTCGGTATATTACTTGTCTATGTAGTGTAAAAATTGTGGGAGGAGTTAGGGTGGTAAATTTGGCTATAATAATAAGAATAAGAACTAGAAAAGGTACAATTTCTGGGGAAATTGTGAAAAGTGTTCTTGCCTCTACAACTGGAGTGGGCGGAATAACTGGATGGAGTGGCTTGAGTAACTGTGAAAAGTGTTAATATTTTAAAAAGTATAAATAGTAGTAAAAACGTTGAAGTCCCATCATTAGCTGAAAGAGCTGAACATTTTTTTCACAAGGTTTTTTTTTCAAAAATGAATTATTTTTTTTCAAAAATGAATTTTTTTTTTTTTCAAAAGAATTTTTTTTTTCAAAAATGATTTTTTTTTTCAAAAATGTATTTTTTTTTTTTCAAAAATGAATTTTTTTTTTCAAAAAAGAATAATTTTTTTTCAAAAATGATTTTTTTTTTTCAAAAATATTTTTTTTTTAAGGGGCGGTCATAATGTTTTGGCTGATCATGGGGTTGTCAGCTTTTGTCACCTACCACTCTAGTTTTGAACATTTCACCATTCATTCCTATAGGACCAATTTCGTCGCAAAAACGACAATATTTCGTGAACCATTCGGCGAAACGTTCCAGAAAGTAATAGCACACCTATTAAATGACATTGATTCCGGATTCATACTGGTATATTTGAGCTTTTCACAAAGTTCCACAAGGTAATAGCACGCCAATTAAATGACATTGAACATTTCACCATTCATTCCTATGGGACCAATATTGCCGCAAAAACTATGATATTTCGTGAACCATTCGGTGAAACGTTCCACAAAGTAATAGCACACCAATCTGGAACAATCCGCACGTTTCGGTATATTACTTGTCTCTGTAGTGTAAAAACAGTGGGAGGAGTCTACAAGCATTATCAAGTCTAGCAGATGAAGTCACATGCATTTGGGGTGTCTCAGCATCTTGTGTTTACAACCACTGTTTCCTAGCAACGCTCATGCCCTGTTTATGCTTCCCAAATACTGCTCAATACACAGAACACAGGATAATGATAGATGTAGTAACTATGCAGTAATTCAAATGGCCATATTTTAAAAACTATGAATCCTACAGCGAAGATCTTTATATTGTGAGAATCACAAGACCCAGACCTAGATTTTGATGTATAGTATGTCTCTGAAATATTAAAAATGGAGGCACGGTCACAGTTTAGAAATTGCCCTTCAAATTTGAAGGGGCTAGAGTGTAGTTTCAATGAATGTCAATGGACTGTGTGAGTTGCAAACAAATGGTCATATTGTGAAAACTATCAGGACTATGGCTTAGACATGTTTAGTGGCAGCAGGGATAGCTGAACGTTTTGATATAAGATTTGTGTAGGTGGGCTTGAAAATGAGGGAGTGGTGGCAGTTTAGAAATCATGTTCTGATTTTTCAGCTTTTGTCACCTCCCACTCTAGTTTCCCCATTCATTCCTATGGGACCAATTTTGCCGCAAAAACGGCAATATTTCATGAACCATTCGGCGAAACGTTCCACAAAATAATAGCACACCATTCGGGAACAATCTACACGTTTCGGTATATTACTTGTCTATGTAGTGTAAAAACTGTGGGAGGAGTTAGGGTGGTAAATTTGGCTATAATAATAATAAGAACTAGAAAAGGTACAATTTCTGGGGAAATTGTGTAAGTGTTCTTGCCTCTACAACTGGAGTGGGCGGAGTAACTGGGTGGGGTGGAGTGGCTTGAGTAACTGTGAAAAGTGTTAAAAGCTTAATATTTTAAAAAGTATAAATAGTAGTAAAAAAGTTCCATCATTCGCTGAAAGAGCTGAAAATTTTTTTTTAAAAGTAATTTTTTTTTCAAAAATGAATTTTTTTTATTCAAAAATGATTTTTTTTTCTTCAAAAATGAATTTTTTTTTTCAAAAGTAATTTTTTTTTTCAAAGGTAATTTTTTTTTTCAAAAATGAATTTTTTTATTTCAAAAATAATTTTTTTTTCGAAATTATTTTTTTTTTAAAGTAATTTTTTTTTCAAAAATAATTTTTTTTTTCAAAATTTTTTTTTTTTCAAATATATTTTTTTTTTCAAATATATATTTTTTTTTCAAAAATAATTTTTTTTTTAAAAGTAATTTTTTTTTCAAAAATATTTTTTTTTTTTCAAAAATAATTTTTTTTTTCAAAAATAATTTTTTTTTTTCAAAAATATTTTTTTTTTTTCAAAAATATTTTTTTTTTTTCAAAAATGATTTTTTTTTTTCAAAAATTATTTTTTTTATTTTTTTCAAAAATTATTTTTTTTTTTCAAAAATATTTTTTTTTTTACATGGGGCGGTCATAATGTTTTGGCTGATCATGGGGTGGTCATAATGTTTTGGCTGATCATGGGGTTGTCAGCTTTTGTCACCTCCCACTCTAGTTTTGAACATTTCGCCATTCATTAATATGGGACCAATTTCGCCGCAAAAACGTCATTTCGTGGACCATTCGGCGAAACATTCCACAAAGTAATAACACACCAATCGGGAACAATCCGCTCGTTTCGGTATATTACTTGTCTCTGTAGTGTAAAAACTGTGGGAGGAGTCTACAAGCATTATCAAGTCTAGCAGATGAAGTCACATGCATTTGGGGTGTCTCAGCATCTTGTGTTTACAACCACTGTTTCCTAGCAATGCTCATGCCCTGTTTATGCTTCCCAAATACTACTTCATCAAAACTGCCCCATCAGAATTACCCCATCAAAACTGCCCCATCATATTCCTCTATTATAAATCAGTACATGGTGTGTCTGTCCCCTCCCCCGGGCTCTGTAATCAGAGCTGAGATGCTCCAGCCACCTCCCCCCTGTGTATAGCAGAAGCTTTGGTAACCATGGCAACAAAACAAACACAGTACACGCTGATTAATGGCTAAAATTTCCTGAAATGACCTCTAAACAAATGGCCGTTATTTTAAAAACTATACATCCTACAGCGAAGATCTTTATATTGTGAGAATCACAAGACCCAGACCTAGATTTTGATACATAGTATGTCTCTGAAATATTAAAAATGAAGGCACGGTCGCAGTTTAGAAATTGCCCTTCAAATTTGAAGGGGCTAGAGTGTAGTTTCAATGAATGTCAATGGACGGCGTGAGTTGCAAACAAATGGTCATATTGTGAAAACTATCAGGACTATGGCTTAGCCGTGGACATGTTTAGTGGCAGCAGGGATAGCTGAACGTTTTGATATAAGATTTGTGTAGGTGGGCTTGAAAATGAGGGAGTGTCGGCAGTTTAGAAATCATGTTCTGATTTTCCAGCTTTTGCCATCTCCCACTCTAGTTTCCCCATTCATTCCTATGGGACCAATTTCGCCACAAAAACTACGATATTTCGTGAACCATTCGGCGAAACATTCCACAAAGTAATAGCACACCATTCGGGAACAATCCGCACCTTTCGGTATATTACTTGTCTATGTAGTGTAAAAACTGTGGGAGGAGTTAGGGTGGTAAATTTGGCTATAATAATAATAAGAATAATATATATGTGAGATAACAATAAGTGGTTTTGCTATGCAAGAACACTTAATAAGAATAAGAATATATATGTGAGATAACAGTAAGTGGTCTTGCTATGCAAGAACACTTAATAACTAGAAAAGCTACAATTTCTGGGGAAATTGTGAAAGTGTTCTTGCCTCTACAACTGGAGTGGGCAGCGTAACTGGGTGGGGTGGAGTGGCTTGAGTAACTGTGAAAAGTGTTAAAAAGCTTAATATTTTAAAAAGTATAAATAGTAGTAAAACAGTTCCATCATTAGCTGAAAGAGCTGAACATTTTTTTCAAAAGTAATTTTTTTTTTTCAAAAAGTAATTTTTTTTTTTCAAAAATGAATTTTTTTTATTCAAAAATGATTTTTTTTTATTCAAAAATGATTTTTTTTTTTCAAAAATGATTTTTTTTTAAAAGTAATTTTTTTTCTCAAAAATAATTTTTTTTTTCGAAATTATTTTTTTTTTTAAAGTAATTTTTTTTTTCAAAAATATTTTTTTTTTTCAAAAATAATTTTTTTTTTTTCAAAATTTTTTTTTTTTTTTCAAAAATAATTTTTTTTTTTCAAAAATATTTTTTTTTTCAAAAATAATTTTTTTTTTCAAAAATATTTTTTTTTTCAAAAATATATTTTTTTTTTTCATGGGGCGGTCATAATGTTTCAGCTGATCATGGGGTTGTCAGCTTTTGTCACCTCCCGCTCTAGTTTTGAACATTTCACCATTCATTCCTATGGGACCAATTTCACCGCAAAAACGACGATATTTCGTGAACCATTCGGCGAAACGTTCCACAAAGTAATAGCACACCAATTAAATGACATTGAGGCCGGATTCACACTGGTATTTTTCAGCTTTTCACAAAGTTCCACAAGGTAATAGGACACCAATTAAATGACATTGAACATTTCGCAATTCATTCCTATGGGACCAATATTGCCGCAAAAAATTACGATATTTCGTGGACCATTCGGCGAAATATTCCACAAAGTAATAACACACCAATCGGGAACAATCCGCTCGTTTCGGTATATTACTTGTCTCTGTAGTGTAAAAACTGTGGGAGGAGTCTACAAGCATTATCAAGTCTAGCAGATGAAGTCACATGCATTTGGGGTGTCTCAGCATCTTGTGTTTACAACCACTGTTTCCTAGCAACGCTCATGCCCTGTTTATGCTTCACAAATACTACTTCATCAAAACTGCCCCATCAGAATTACCCCATCAAAACTGCCCTATCATATTCCTCTATTATAAATCAGTACATGGTGTGTCTGTCCCCTCCCCCGGGCTCTGTAATCAGAGCTGAGATGCTCCAGCCACCTCCCCCCTGTGTATAACAGAAGCTTTGGTAACCATGGCAACAAAACAAACACTAACAGTACACTCTGATTAATGGCTAAAATTTCCTGAAATGACCTCTAAACAAATGGCCGTATTTTAAAAACTATACATCCTATAGCGAAGATCTTTATATTGTGAGAATCACAAGACCCAGACCTAGATTTTGATGTATAGTATGTCTCTGAAATATTAAAAATGGAGGCACAGTCGCAGTTTAGAAATTGCCCTTCAAATTTGAAGGGGCTAGAGTGTAGTTTCAATGAATGTCAATGGACGGTGTGATTTGCAAACAAATGGTCATATTGTGAAAACTATCAGGACTATGGCTTAGCCGTGGACATGTTTAGTGGCAGCAGGGATAGCTGAACGTTTTGATATAAGATTTGTGTAGGTAGGCTTGAAAATGAGGGAGTGGCAGCAGTTTAGAAATCATGTTCTGATTTTTCAGCTTTTGTCACCTCCCACTCTAGTTTCCCCATTCATTCCTATGGGACCAATTTCGCCGCAAAAACGACGATATTTCTTGAACCATTCGGCGAAACGTTCCACAAAGTAATAGCACACCATTCGGGAATAATCCGCACCTTTCGGTATATTACTTGTCTATGTAGTGTAAAAACTGTGGGAGGAGTTAGGGTGGTAAATTTGGCTATACTAATAATTATAATAACTAGAAAAGGTACAATTTCTGGGGAAATTGTGAAAGTGTTCTTGCCTCTACAACTGGAGTGGGCGGAGTAACTGGGTGGGGTGGAGTGGCTTGAGTAACTGTGAAAAGTGTTAAAAAGCTTAATATTTTAAAAAGTATAAATAGTAGTAAAAAAGTTCCATCATTCGCTGAAAGAGCTGAACATTTTTTTCAAAAGTAATTTTTTTTTTCAAAAATGAATTTTTTTTAATCAAAAATGATTTTTTTTTCTTCAAAAATGATTTTTTTTTTCAAAAGTAATTTTTTTTTTCAAAGGTAATTTTTTTTTTCAAAAATGAATTTTTTTATTTCAAAAATAATTTTTTTTTCGAAATTATTATTTTTTTTAAAGTAATTTTTTTTTCAAAAATAATTTTTTTTTTCAAAAATATTTTTTTTTTCAAATATATTTTTTTTTCAAAAATAATTTTTTTTTTTAAAGAAATTTTTTTTTCAAAAATATTTTTTTTTTTCAAAAATAATTTTTTTTTTTCAAAAATATTTTTTTTTTCAAAAATATATATTTTTTTTTTTCAAAAATGATTTTTTTTTTTTTTTCAAAAATTATTTTTTTACTTTTTTCAAAAATTTTTTTTTTTTTTTCAAAAATATTTTTTTTTTTACATGGGGCGGTCATAATGTTTTGGCTGATCATGGGGTGGTCATAATGTTTTGGCTGATCATGGGGTTGTCAGCTTTTGTCACTTCCCACTCTAGTTTTGAACATTTCGCCATTCATTCCTATGGGACCAATTTCGCCGCAAAAACGTCATTTCGTGGACCATTCGGCAAAACATTCCACAAAGTAATAACACACCAATCGGGAACAATCCGCTCGTTTCAGTATATTATTTGTCTCTGTAGTGTGAAAACTGTGGGAGGAGTCTACAAGCATTATCAAGTCTAGCAGATGAAGTCACATGCATTTGGAGTGTCTCAGCATCTTGTGTTTACAACCACTGTTTCCTAGCAACGCTCATGCCCTGTTTATGCTTCCCAAATACTGCTTCATCAAAACTGCCCCATCAGAATTACCCCATCAAAACTGCCCCATCATATTCCTCTATTATAAATCAGTACATGGTGTGTCTGTCCCCTCCCCCGGGCTCTGTAATCAGCTGAGATGCTCCAGCCACCTTCCCCCCTGTGTATAACAGAAGCTTTGGTAACCATGGCAACAAAACAAACACTAACAGTACACTCTGATTAATGGCTAAAATTTCCTGAAATGACCTCTAAACAAATGGCCGTATTTTAAAAACTATACATCCTACAGCGAAGATCTTTATATTGTGAGAATCACAAGACCCAGACCTAGATTTTGATGTATAGTATGTCTCTGAAATATTAAAAATGAAGGCACAGTCGCAGTTTAGAAATTGCCCTTCAAATTTGGAGGGGGCTAGAGTGTAGTTTCAATGAATGTCAATGGACGGCGTGATTTGCAAACAAATGGTCATATTGTGAAAACTATCAGGACTATGGCTTAGCCGTGGACATGTTTAGTGGCAGCAGGGATAGCTGAACGTTTTGATATAAGATTTGTGTAGGTGGGCTTGAAAATGAGGGAGTGGCGGCAGTTTAGAAATCATGTTCTGATTTTCCAGCTTTTGTCATCTCCCACTCTAGTTTCCCCATTCATTCCTATGGGACCAATTTCGCTGTAAAAACGACAATATTTCGTGAACCATTCGGCGAAACGTTCCACAAAGTAATAGCACACCATTCGGGAACAATCCGCACGTTTCGGTATATTACTTGTCTATGTAGTGTAAAAACTGTGGGAGGAGTTAGGGTGGTAAATTTGGCTATAATAATAAGAATAATATATATGTGAGATAACAGTAAGTGGTCTTGCTATGCAAGAACACTTAACTAGAAAAGGTACAATTTCTGGGGAAATTGTGAAAGTGTTCTTGCCTCTACAACTGGAGTGGGCGGAGTAACTGGGTGGGGTGGAGTGGCTTGAGTAACTGTGAAAAGTGTTAAAAAGCTTAATATTTTAAAAAGTATAAATAGTAGTAAAAAAGTTCCATCATTCGCTGAAAGAGCTGAACATTTTTTTCAAAAGTAATTTTTTTTTTCAAAAATGAATTTTTTTTAATCAAAAATGATTTTTTTTTCTTCAAAAATGATTTTTTTTTTCAAAAGTAATTTTTTTTTTCAAAGGTAATTTTTTTTTTCAAAAATGAATTTTTTTATTTCAAAAATAATTTTTTTTTCGAAATTATTATTTTTTTTAAAGTAATTTTTTTTTCAAAAATAATTTTTTTTTTCAAAAATATTTTTTTTTTTCAAATATATTTTTTTTTCAAAAATAATTTTTTTTTTAAAAGAAATTTTTTTTTCAAAAATATTTTTTTTTTCAAAAATAATTTTTTTTTTCAAAAATATTTTTTTTTTCAAAAATATTTTTTTTTTTTTCAAAAATGTTTTTTTTTTTTTCAAAAATTATTTTTTTACTTTTTTCAAAAAATTTTTTTTTTTTCAAAAATATTTTTTTTTTTACATGGGGCGGTCATAATGTTTTGGCTGATCATGGGGTGGTCATAATGTTTTGGCTGATCATGGGGTTGTCAGCTTTTGTCACTTCCCACTCTAGTTTTGAACATTTCGCCATTCATTCCTATGGGACCAATTTCGCCGCAAAAACGTCATTTCGTGGACCATTCGGCAAAACATTCCACAAAGTAATAACACACCAATCAGGAACAATCCGCTCGTTTCGGTATATTACTTGTCTCTGTAGTGTAAAAACTGTGGGAGGAGTCTACAAGCATTATCAAGTCTAGCAGATGAAGTCACATGCATTTGGGGTGTCTCAGCATCTTGTGTTTACAACCACTGTTTCCTAGCAACGCTCATGCCCTGTTTATGCTTCCCAAATACTACTTCATCAAAACTGCCCCATCAGAATTACCCCATCAATACTGCCCCATCATATTCCTCTATTATAAATCAGTACATGGTGTGTCTGTCCCCTCCCCCGGGCTCTGTAATCAGAGCTGAGATGCTCCAGCCACCTTCCCCCCCTGTGTATAACAGAAGCTTTGGTAACCATGGCAACAAAACAAACACTAACAGTACACTCTGATTAATGGCTAAAATTTCCTGAAATGACCTCTAAACAAATGGCCGTATTTTAAAAACTATACATCCTACAGCGAAGATCTTTATATTGTGAGAATCACAAGTCCCAGACCTAGATTTTGATGTATAGTATGTCTGTGAAATATTAAAAATGAAGGCACGGTCGCAGTTTAGAAATTGCCCTTCAAATTTGAAGGGGCTAGAGTGTAGTTTCAATGAATGTCAATGGACGGCGTGAGTTGCAAACAAATGGTCATATTGTGAAAACTATCAGGACTATGGCTTAGCCGTGGACATGTTTAGTGGCAGCAGGGATAGCTGAACGTTTTGATATAAGATTTGTGTAGGTGGGCTTGAAAATGAGGGAGTGGCGGCAGTTTAGAAATCATGTTCTGATTTTCCAGCTTTTGTCATCTCCCACTCTAGTTTCCCCATTCATTCCTATGGGACCAATTTCGCCGCAAAAATGACGATATTTCGTGAACCATTCGGCGAAACGTTCCACAAAGTAATAGCACACCATTCGGGAACAATCCGCACGTTTCGGTATATTACTTGTCTATGTAGTGTAAAAACTGTGGGAGGAGTTAGGGTGGTAAATTTGGCTATAATAATAAGAATAATATATATGTGAGATAACAGTAAGTGGTCTTGCTATGCAAGAACACTTAATAATAAGAATAATATATATGTGAGATAACAGTAAGTGGTCTTGCTATGCAAGAACACTTAATAATATATATGTGAGATAACAGTAAGTGGTCTTGCTATGCAAGAACACTTAACTAGAAAAGGTACAATTTCT
The DNA here is from genome assembly GCF_042186555.1 of Aquarana catesbeiana. Taxonomy (NCBI): domain Eukaryota; kingdom Metazoa; phylum Chordata; class Amphibia; order Anura; family Ranidae; genus Aquarana; species Aquarana catesbeiana. The sequence goes on along the minus strand of NC_133334.1, from coordinate 169,531,134 downwards.
GGGGAAATTGTGAAAAGTGTTCTTGCTTCTACAACTAGAGTGGGCAGAGTAACTGTGAAAAGTGTTAAAAAGCTTAATATTTTAAAAAGTATAAATAGTAGAAAAAAAGTTGAAGTCCCATCATTAGCTGAAAGAGCTGAACATTTTTTATAAAAGTTTTTTTTTTTCAAAAATGAATTATTTTTCTTCAAAAATGATTTTTTTTTTTTCAAAAATGAATTTTTTTTTTTTTTCAAAAATGATTTTTTTTTTTAATGAAATTTTTTTTTCAAAAATGATTTTTTTTTTCAAAAATGAATTTTTTTTTTCAAAAATTATTTTTTTTTTCAAAAATGATTTTTTTTTCAAAAATGAATTTTATTTTTTTTCAAAAATGAATTTTTTTTTTCAAAAATGAATTTTTTTTTCAAAAATGATTTTTTTTTTTCAAAAATATTTTTTTTTTCATGGGGCGGTCATAATGTTTTGGCTGATCATGGGGTTGTCAGCTTTTGTCACCTCCCACTCTAGTTTTGAACATTTCGCCATTCATTCCTATGGAACCAATTTCATCGCAAAAAAGACGATATTTTGTGAACCATTCGGCGAAACGTTCCAGAAAGTGATAGCACACCAACTAAATGACATTGATTCCGGATTCACACTGGTATATTTGAGCTTTTCACAAAGTTCCACAAAGTAACAGCACACCAATTAAATGACACTGAACATTTCGCCATTCATTCCTATGGGACCAATTTCGCCGCAAAAACGACGATATTTCGTGGACCATTCGGCGAAACGTTCCACAAAGTAATAGCACACCAATCGGGAACAATCCGCACGTTTCGGTATATTATTTGTCTCTGTAGTGTAAAAATTGTGGGAGGAGTCTACAAGCATTATCAAGTCTAGCAGATGAAGTCACATGCATTTGGGGTGTCTCAGCATCTTGTGTTTACAACCACTGTTTCCTAGCAATGCTCATGCCCTGTTTATGCTTCACAAATACTGCTCAATACACAGAACACAGGAACGTGATAGATTTAGTAACTATGCAGTAATTCAAATGGCCGTATTTTAAAAACTATAAATCCTACAGCGCAGATCTTTATATTGTGAGAATCACAAGACCCAGACCTAGATTTTGATATATAGTATGTCTCTGAAATATTAAAATTGAAGGCACGGTCGCAGTTTAGAAATTGCCCTTCAAATTTGAAGGGGCTAGAGTGTAGTTTCAATGAATGTCAATGGACGGTGTGAGTTGCAAACAAATGGTCATATTGTTTCCCCATTCATTCCTATGGGACCAATTTCGCCGCAAAAACAACGATATTTCATGAACCATTCAGCGAAACGTTCCACAAAATAATAGCACACCATTCGGGAACAATCCGCACGTTTCGGTATATTACTTGTCTATGTAGTGTAAAAACTGTGGGAAAATGCATGGGAATGCTGAATAGCTAAATTGCTAAAATGGCCGCCATCAAAACTGCCCCATCATACTGCCATCAAAACTGCCCCATCAGAATTGCCCCATCAAAATTGTCCCCATTAAAACTGCCCCATCATATTGCCACCATCAAAACTGCCCCATCAGAATTGCCCCATCAAAACTGCCCCATCACATTGCCACCATCAAAACTGCCCCCATCAAAACTGCCCCATCATATTGCCACCTTTAAAACTGCTCCATTAAAATTGTCCCCATCAAAACTGCCCCATCATATTGCCACCATCAAAACTGCCCCATCAGAATTGTCCCATCAAAACTGCCCCATCATATTGCCACCATCAAAACTGCCCCATCAGAATTACCCCATCAAAACTGCCCCATCATATTCCTCTATTATAAATCAGTACATGGTGTGTCTGTCCCCTCCCCCGGGCTCTGTAATCAGAGCTGAGATGCTCCAGCCACCTCCCCCCCCCTGTGTATAACAGAAGCTTTGGTAACCATGGCAACAAAACAAACACAGTACACTCTGATTAATGGCTAAAATTTCCTGAAATGACCTCTAAACAAAAAGCTTTTTCCCAAAAACTATAAATCCTACAGCGAAGATCTTTATATTGTGAGAATCACAAGACCCAGACCTAGATTTTGATGTATAGTATGTCTCTGAAATATTAAAAATAGAGGCACGGTCGCAGTTTAGAAATTGCCCTTCAAATTTGAAGGGGCTAGAGTGTAGTTTCAATGAATGTCAATGGACGGTGTGAGTTGCAAACAAATGGTCATATTGTGAAAACTATCAGGACTATGGCTTAGCCGTGGACATGTTTAGTGGCAGCAGGGATAGCTGAACGTTTTGATATAAGATTTGTGTAGGTGGGCTTGAAAATGAGGGAGTGGCGGCAGTTTAGAAATCATGTTCTGATTTTTCACCTTTTGTCACCTCCCACTCTAGTTTCCCCATTCATTCCTATGGGACCAATTTCGCCGCAAAATCTACGATATTTCGTGAACCATTTGGCGAAACGTTCCACAAAATAATAGCACACTGTCACGGAACGTCCCACACTCCGCTTGAGTGCTTCCGTCATATACCGCTTCCTAAGTTCTGGAACACGAGTCCAATGGATCTGGCTATAGGAACCCCAAGAACTAGACAACACCAGTCTTGGAGTACATCAGAACTGCCTTTATTTTGAGATCTCACAGACCTTTATAGAGCAGGGATGACTCAAAGCTAACCTAATTAACATGACCTAATTTACTACAAAATGTACCCAGACCAGATGACAGTCTTGTGGGCACCGAGCTTCACACATTAATACAATTAACAATACAAACAACAATCTCCCCCCTCCTCAGCCTAGACCATTCGTCTATTAGCCAGGGCTGGTGGCTAATGTGATCAGCTCTCTCAATTAACATAAACACATGTTGATAACACCAGCATCTCCTCACAGGATGTGTCCCAGCAGAATGAATCAGTCTTATCAGCAGGGGGCTGCTGGAGGAATCCCCCCTCCCTCTTCAGGGACACAAATATACAGTAAGGAGTCCCCATACAATATATACATGACTGAGTCCGATTAATACAGTTCAGACTGGATTTCTCATTCACCTCAAATGCTAGGGCCCATAATCGGTGGGCAACAGGCTTGCACACAGTCCTCTCCAACAGCCTCCGCTCTGGCCATGCCCGTGACATTTCTCCCCTTTCGGCAGGAGACTAACACAGGAGGAGACCCCAGACGGGTTGACTCCGAAGTTAGTAAACAGCTCCAGTCCTCTACTGCCTGTACCCACACAGTACCCCAAACAAATCATCCCAAACAGTGCATTACTCACCCAGCCATCCTCTGCCTCTCTCAGAGAACATATCTGCCGCTGGAGAGAAGACAGGTGGTCTGGGCTCACTCTGTCATGCTGTTGGGGATCGGGGCCCACTGCCCAGCATCCCTGGGGTATACAGGTGGAGACTGAAGTTCCATCCACCTTCACAGGAAATCCATCCTCTGTTAGTTGAGGGCAGAGTCCAGCAGTCCTCGGCCCTGTTGCCAGCCCTTCTGCTGGAAACCCCACACCATCTGTTCCGGCTAACTGTTGGAGAGGGAGGCCGACTGCCCCGCCTCCCTGGAACTCTGTAGTTGTTGCCGGTGCTGGGCAGAGGTTGGTAGCACTCTGCCCTGTTGCCAGCACTTCTGCTGGGGACTCCGCATCCTCTGCTCCGGCTAACTGTTGGGGCAGGCAGCTGGCTTCCTCCACTCCCAAACTGTGTAGCTGCCATTGGGGAGGTGAGCCGGCTGCTTCCTTTTCCATTCCCTCATCTGGCTGCTGGGACGACATGTCGATGGTACTGTCTCCCAGGTACACGGATCTTTGCTGGGGAGGAAAGCTCACTTCCTCCACCCTGGCCAACTGTTGGGGAGGGACAACACACACCTCCTCTCCCTTCTCCCCCTGTATCTGCTGCTGGGAAGTGATTGCCATCTTCTCACCCTGAGCCTCCACAATTGCTGCAGGTGTGGGGCAGAGGTCTTGGACCCTCTGTCCGGTTGCCAGCACTTCTGCTGGGGGTTTGCTAGGTGGTTCCTCCTCTACAGAAATGTCTATTAAATCCCCAGTCTCTGGAAGTGGTAAAAGTGTGGGACAGAGGTCTTGGACCCTCTGTTCAGTTACCAGATCTTCAGCTGGAGAAGTTTGTTTTAACTCCATAGATGCTGCTGGCAGAAAATCACATGTCCCTGTCAGTGTTGTGGGAGAAAGGCCGACTACCTCTTCTCTCAGGAAGGCCGAAGCCACTGTTGGTGCTGGGCAGAACACAGTGAACTTTGGCCCTGATAGCAGCTCTTCTGCTGGAGGCTCATCAGGTTGTTCTTCCTCAGCAGAAAAGTCTATCAAATCCCATGTCTCTGCAACTGATGTCGGGGAATAGGGGTTCACCATCTCCTGTCCATGGAACCCAGAAGATGTTATCATTTCTGGACAGAGGTTAGCAGAGCTCTGCCCTGTTGTCAGCACTTCAGGTTTGGGGACGGCAATCTCCGGATTTTCCACTGCCGATTCTCTGGCATGCTGCTGAACTTGTTCTAGCAGTTTCCTGTATGCCCTTTCCAGATGCTGCTCCTTCCTTAGCAAATGGTCCAGATCAGGTTTGAGCTCTGAGACCCCTGCAAGACCGAGCATAGACTCTCTATAGTCTCTCATGTCCTCAAGGTCAAGTTCCCCTTCATCGCCAAACATAAAAAGATCTGTAAGGTTCTCCCACAGCAATCCAGGGCCGCCAAAGTCATATCCCTCCGGAGAGCATTCTGTTGTCTCCCCTAAATATCCCTCCTCTGCGTGCCATTGCAGAGCCCGATATCGATTGTCCAGCTCTATCTCCTGCTGGACCAACCTGTCCAACTCAGTCACCCATTGCTCCTGGGGCTGCTCTCCCAGGAATGCCATCCGCAATGCCCGTTGGTCACTGGCCCGTTGCTCTTGGGTTGGAAAGCACTTGCCCTGTTTTATACCAGCGAGACGGAGGGCTGCAATCCAGAGCTCCACCCGAATCAGCTGCCTGAGCTCCAGGTATTCATCCTCAGACACAGTCCTGGTGTATGTTGAAAGGATGATCTGCAGCAGCCCCGGGAATTCTGATGCCAGGTCCATATCTCCGCTGGGGTGACTGAAGTCTGCTATGCTGATCTTGGATCCAGTTGGAGGTTTGGATGTCCCAGACTTCAGACTTCAGGAAGCTTTCCCGCTGCTTGCCACCAATGTCACGGAACGTCCCACACTCTGCTTGAGTGCTTCCGTCATATACCGCTTCCTAAGTTCTGGAACACGAGTCCAATGGATCTGGCTATAGGAACCCCAAGAACTAGACAACACCAGTCTTGGAGTACATCAGAACTGCCTTTATTTTGAGATCTCACAGACCTTTATAGAGCAGGGATGACTCAAAGCTAACCTAATTAACATGACCTAATTTACTACAAAATGTACCCAGACCAGATGACAGTCTTGTGGGCACCGAGCTTCACACATTAATACAATTAACAATACAAACAACAATCTCCCCCCTCCTCAGCCTAGACCATTCGTCTATTAGCCAGGGCTGGTGGCTAATGTGATCAGCTCTCTCAATTAACATAAACACATGTTGATAACACCAGCATCTCCTCACAGGATGTGTCCCAGCAGAATGAATCAGTCTTATCAGCAGGGGGCTGCTGGAGCAATCCCCCCTCCCTCTTCAGGGACACAAATATACAGTAAGGAGTCCCCATACAATATATACATGACTGAGTCCGATTAATACAGTTCAGACTGGATTTCTCATTCACCTCAAATGCTAGGGCCCATAATCGGTGGGCAACAGGCTTGCACACAGTCCTCTCCAACAGCCTCCGCTCTGGCCATGCCCGTGACACACACTATTCGGGAACAATCCGCACGTTTTGGTATATTACTTGTCTATGTAGTGTAATAATTGTGGGAGGAGTTAAGGTGGTAAATTTGGCTATAATAATAAGAATAATAAGAATAAGAATAAGAATAACTAGAAAAGCTACAATTTCTGGGGAAATTGTGAAAGTGTTCTTGCCTCTACAACTGGAGTGGGCGGAGTAACTGGGTGGGGTGGAGTGGCTTGAGTAACTGTGAAAAGTGTTAAAAAGCTTAATATTTTAAAAAGTATAAATAGTAGTAAAAAAGTTCCATCATTAGCTGAAAGAGCTGAACATTTTTTTCAAAAGTAATTTTTTTTTTCAAAAATGATTTTTTTTTTATTCAAAAATGATTTTTTTTTATTCAAAAATGATTTTTTTTTTTCAAAAATGATTTTTTTTTTATTCAAAAATGATTTTTTTTTATTCAAAAATGATTTTTTTTTTTCAAAAATGATTTTTTTTTAAAAGTAATTTTTTTTCTCAAAAATAATTTTTTTTTTCGAAATTATTTTTTTTTTAAAGTAATTTTTTTTTTCAAAAATATTTTTTTTTTTTTCAAAAATAATTTTTTTTTTTCAAAAATAATTTTTTTTTTCAAAAATATTTTTTTTTCAAAAATAATTTTTTATTTCAAAAATATTTTTTTCTTCAAAAATATATATTTTTTTTTCATGGGGCGGTCATAATGTTTCAGCTGATCATGGGGTTGTCAGCTTTTGTCACCTCCCGCTCTAGTTTTGAACATTTCACCATTCATTCCTATGGGACCAATTTCACCGCAAAAACGACGATATTTCGTGAACCATTCGGCGAAACGTTCCACAAAGTAATAGCACACCAATTAAATGACATTGAGGCCGGATTCACACTGGTATTTTTCAGCTTTTCACAAAGTTCCACAAGGTAATAGGACATCAATTAAATGACATTGAACATTTCGCAATTCATTCCTATGGGACCAATATTGCCGCAAAAAACTACGATATTTCGTGGACCATTCGGCGAAATATTCCACAAAGTAATAACACACCAATCGGGAACAATCCGCTCGTTTCGGTATATTACTTGTCTCTGTAGTGTAAAAACTGTGGGAGGAGTCTACAAGCATTATCTAGTCTAGCAGATGAAGTCACATGCATTTGGGGTGTCTCAGCATCTTGTGTTTACAACCACTGTTTCCTAGCAACGCTCATGCCCTGTTTATGCTTCCCAAATACTACTTCATCAAAACTGCCCCATCAGAATTACCCCATCAAAACTGCCCCATCATATTCCTCTATTATAAATCAGTACATGGTGTGTCTGTCCCCTCCCCCGGGCTCTGTAATCAGAGCTGAGATGCTCCAGCCACCTCCCCCCTGTGTATAACAGAAGCTTTGGTAACCATGGCAACAAAACAAACACTAACAGTACACTCTGATTAATGGCTAAAATTTCCTGAAATGACCTCTAAACAAATGGCCGTATTTTAAAAACTATACATCCTACAGCGAAGATCTTTATATTGTGAGAATCACAAGACCCAGACCTAGATTTTGATACATAGTATGTCTCTGAAATATTAAAATTGAAGGCACGGTCGCAGTTTAGAAATTGCCCTTCAAATTTGAAGGGGCTAGAGTGTAGTTTCAATGAATGTCAATAAACGGCGTGAGTTGCAAACAAATGGTCATATTGTAAAAACTATCAGGACTATGGCTTAACCGTGGACATGTTTAGTGGCAGCAGGGATAGCTGAACGTTTTGATATAAGATTTGTGTAGGTGGGCTTGAAAATGAGGGAGTGGCGGCAGTTTAGAAATCATGTTCTGATTTTCCAGCTTTTGTCATCTCCCACTCTAGTTTCCCCATTCATTCCTAGGGGACCAATTTCGCCGCAAAAATTACGATATTTCGTGAACCATTCGGCGAAACGTTCCACAAAATAATAGCACACCATTCGGGAACAATCCGCACGTTTCGGTATATTACTTGTCTATGTAGTGTAAAAACTGTGGGAGGAGTTAGGGTGGTAAATTTGGCTATAATAATAAGAATAAATAGAAAAGCTACAATTTCTGGGGAAATTGTGAAAGTGTTCTTGCCTCTACAACTGGAGTGGGCGGAGTAACTGGGTGGGGTGGAGTGGCTTGAGTAACTGTGAAAAGTGTTAAAAAGCTTAATATTTTAAAAGTATAAATAGTAGTAAAAAAGTTCCATCATTAGCTGAAAGAGCTGAACATTTTTTTCAAAAGTAATTTTTTTTATTCAAAAATGATTTTTTTTCTTCAAAAATGATTTTTTTTTCTTCAAAAATGATTTTTTTTTTCAAAAATGATTTTTTTTTAAAAGTAATTTTTTTTCTCAAAAATAATTTTTTTTTTTCGAAATTATTTTTTTTTTTAAGTATTTTTTTTTCAAAAATATTTTTTTTTTTTTCAAAAATAATTTTTTTTTTTTTCAAAAATAATTTTTTTTTTTCAAAAATAATTTTTTTTTCGAAATTATTTTTTTTTTAAGTAATTTTTTTTTTCAAAAATATTTTTTTTTTTTTCAAAAATAATTTTTTTTTTCAAAAATATTTTTTTTTTTTTTCAAAAATATATATATTTTTTTTTCAAAAATATTTTTTTTTTTTTCATGGGGCGGTCATAATGTTTCAGCTGATCATGGGGTTGTCAGCTTTTGTCACCTCCCGCTCTAGTTTTGAACATTTCACCATTCATTCCTATGGGACCAATTTCACCGCAAAAACGACGATATTTCGTGAACCATTCGGCGAAACGTTCCACAAAGTAATAGCACACCAATTAAATGACATTGAGGCCGGATTCACACTGGTATTTTTCAGCTTTTCACAAAGTTCCACAAGGTAATAGGACATCAATTAAATGACATTGAACATTTCGCAATTCATTCCTATGGGACCAATATTGCCGCAAAAAACTACGATATTTCGTGGACCATTCGGCGAAATATTCCACAAAGTAATAACACACCAATCGGGAACAATCCGCTCGTTTCGGTATATTACTTGTCTCTGTAGTGTAAAAACTGTGGGAGGAGTCTACAAGCATTATCTAGTCTAGCAGATGAAGTCACATGCATTTGGGGTGTCTCAGCATCTTGTGTTTACAACCACTGTTTCCTAGCAACGCTCATGCCCTGTTTATGCTTCCCAAATACTACTTCATCAAAACTGCCCCATCAGAATTACCCCATCAAAACTGCCCCATCATATTCCTCTATTATAAATCAGTACATGGTGTGTCTGTCCCCTCCCCCGGGCTCTGTAATCAGAGCTGAGATGCTCCAGCCACCTCCCCCCTGTGTATAACAGAAGCTTTGGTAACCATGGCAACAAAACAAACACTAACAGTACACTCTGATTAATGGCTAAAATTTCCTGAAATGACCTCTAAACAAATGGCCGTATTTTAAAAACTATACATCCTACAGCGAAGATCTTTATATTGTGAGATTCACAAGACCCAGACCTAGATTTTGATACATAGTATGTCTCTGAAATATTAAAATTGAAGGCACGGTCGCAGTTTAGAAATTGCCCTTCAAATTTGAAGGGGCTAGAGTGTAGTTTCAATGAATGTCAATGGACGGCGTGAGTTGCAAACAAATGGTCATATTGTGAAAACTATCAGGACTATGGCTTAGCCGTGGACATGTTTAGTGGCAGCAGGGATAGCTGAACGTTTTGATATAAGATTTGTGTAGGTGGGCTTGAAAATGAGGGAGTGGCGGCAGTTTAGAAATCATGTTCTGATTTTCCAGCTTTTGTCATCTCCCACTCTAGTTTCCCCATTCATTCCTATGGGACCAATTTCGCTGCAAAAATTACGATATTTCGTGAACCATTCGGCGAAATGTTCCACAAAATAATAGCACACCATTCGGGAACAATCCGCACGTTTCGGTATATTACTTGTCTATGTAGTGTAAAAACTGTGGGAGGAGTTAGGGTGGTAAATTTGGCTATAATAATAAGAATAATAAGAACTAGAAAAGCTACAATTTCTGGGGAAATTGTGAAAAGTGTTCTTGCCTCTACAACTGGAGTGGGCGGAGTAACTGGGTGGAGTGGCTTGAGTAACTATTTTAAAAAGTATCAATAGTAGTAAAAAAGTTGAAGAAGTCCCATAATTAGCTGAAAGAGCTGAACATTTTTTTCAAAAATGAATTTTATTTTTTTTTCAAAAATGATTTTTTTTTTCAAAAATGAATTTTATTTTTTTTTTTCAAAAATGAATTTTATTTTTTTTTTTCAAAAATGATTTTTTTTTTTTCAAAAATGATTTTTTTTTTTTTTTCAAAAATATATTTTTTTTTTATTAGGCGGTCATAATGTTTTTTCTGATCATGGGGTGGTCATAATGTTTTGAATGATCATGGGGTTGTCAGCTTTTGTCACCTCCCACTCTAGTTTTGAACATTTCGCCATTCATTCCTATGGGACCAATTTCGTCGCAAAAACGACGATATTTCGTGAACCATTTGGCGAAACGTTCCACAAAGTAATAGCACACCAATTAAATGACATTGAGGCCGGATTCACACTGGTATTTTTCAGCTTTTCACAAAGTTCCACAAGGTAATAGCACACCAATTAAATGACATTGAACATTTCGCCATTCATTTCTATGGGACCAATTTCGCCGCAAAAACTACAATATTTCGTGGACCATTCGGCGAAACGTTCCACAAAGTAATAGCACACCAATCGGGAACAATCCGCACCTTCGGTATATTACTGTCTATGTAGTTTAAAAGCTGTGGGAGGAGTTAGGGTGATATGATCATGGGGTTGTCAGCTTTTGTCACCTCCCACTCTAGTTTTGAACATTTCGCCATTCATTCCTATGGGACCAATTTCGCCGCAAAAACGACGATATTCCATGACCCATTCGGCGAATGTGTAAAAACTGTGGGAGGAGTTAGGGTGGTAAATTATCAGCATTATCAAGCCTCGCAGATGAAGGTATGGCCACATGCATTTGGGGGGTTTCAGCATCTTGTGTTTACAACCACTGTTTCCTAGCAAAGCTCATGTACTGTTTATGCTTCACACGCACTGCTCAATACACAACACAATGTCATTTCTACACAATACAATTCCTATCAAAACTGCCCCATCATATTGCCACCATCAAAACTGCCCCATCATAATTGCCCCATTAAAACTGCCCCATCAGAATTGCCCTATCAAAACTGCCCCATCATATTCCTCTATTATAAATCAGTACATGGTGTGTCTGTCCCCTCCCCGGGCTCTGTAATCAGAGCTGAGATGCTCCAGCCACCTCCCCCCTGTGTATAACAGAAGCTTTGGTAACCATGGCAACAAAACGAACACAGTACACTCTGATTAATGGCTAAAATTTCCTGAAATGACCTCTAAACAAAAAGCTTTTTCTCAAAAACTGTAAATCCTACAGCAAAGATCTTTATATTGTGAGAATCACAAGACCCAGACCTAGATTTTGATGTATAGTATGTCTCTGAAATATTAAAAATGAAGGCACAGTCGCAGTTTAGAAATTGCCCTCCAAATTTGGAGGGGGCTAGAGTGTAGTTTCAATGAATGTCAATGGACGGTGTGAGTTGCAAACAAATTGTCATATTGTGAAAACTATCAGGACTATGGCTTAGCCGTGGACATGTTTAGTGGCAGCAGGGATAGCTGAACGTTTTGATATAAGATTTGTGTAGGTGGGCTTGAAAATGAGGGAGTGGCGGCAGTTTAGAAATCATGTTCTGATTTTCCAGCTTTTGTCGTCTCCCACTCTAGTTTCCCCATTCATTCCTATGGGACCAATTTCGCCGCAAAAACGACGATATTTCGTGAACCATTCGGCGAAACGTTCCACAAAGTAATAGCACACCATTCGGGAACAATCCGCACGTTTCGGTATATTACTTGTCTATGTAGTGTAAAAACTGTGGGAGGAGTTAGGGTGGTAAATTTGGCTATAATAATAAGAATAATATATATGTGAGATAACAGTAAGTGGTCTTGCTATGCAAGAACACTTAATAACTAGAAAAGGTACAATTTCTGGGGAAATTGTGAAAGTGTTCTTGCCTCTACAACTGGAGTGGGCGGAGTAACTGGGTGGGGTGGAGTGGCTTGAGTAACTGTGAAAAGTGTTAAAAAGCTTAATATTTTAAAAAGTATAAATAGTAGTAAAAAAGTTCCATCATTCGCTGAAAGAGCTGAACATTTTTTTCAAAAGTAATTTTTTTTTCAAAAATGAATTTTTTTTATTCAAAAATGATTTTTTTTTCTTCAAAAATTATTTTTTTTTTCTTCAAAAATGAATTTTTTTTTTCAAAAGTAATTTTTTTTTTCAAAGGTAATTTTTTTTTTCAAAAATGAATTTTTTTATTTCAAAAATAATTTTTTTTTCGAAATTATTTTTTTTTTAAAGTAATTTTTTTTTCAAAAATAATTTTTTTTTTCAAAAATATTTTTTTTTTCAAATATATTTTTTTTTTCAAAAATATATTTTTTTTTAAAAGTAATTTTTTTTTCAAAAATATTTTTTTTTTTTCAAAAATAATTTTTTTTTTTCAAAAATATTTTTTTTTTTTCAAAAATATTTATTTTTTCAAAAATCTTTTTTTTTTTTCAAAAATGATTTTTTTTTTTTCAAAAATTATTTTTTTTTTTCAAAAATATTTTTTTTTTTACATGGGGCGGTCATAATGTTTTGGCTGATCATGGGGTGGTCATAATGTTTTGGCTGATCATGGGGTTGTCAGCTTTTGTCACCTCCCACTCTAGTTTTGAACATTTCGCCATTCATTCCTATGCTTCACAAATACTGAACAATACACAATAGACAGGATAATAAAAGATTTAACAACTGTGCAGTAATTCAAATGGCCGTATTTTAAAAACTATACATCCTACAGCGAAGATCTTTATATTGTGAGATTCACAAGACCCAGACCTAGATTTTGATACATAGTATGTCTCTGAAATATTAAAATTGAAGGCACGGTCGCAGTTTAGAAATTGCCCTTCAAATTTGAAGGCGCTAGAGTGTAGTTTCAATGAATGTCAATGGACGGCATGAGTTGCAAACAAATGGTCATATTGTGAAAACTATCAGGACTATGGCTTAGCCGTGGACATGTTTAGTGGCAGCAGGGATAGCTGAACGTTTTGATATAAGATTTGTGTAGGTGGGCTTGAAAATGAGGGAGTGGCGGCAGTTTAGAAATCATGTTCTGATTTTCCAGCTTTTGTCATCTCCCACTCTAGTTTCCCCATTCATTCCTATGGGACCAATTTCGCCGCAAAAATGACGATATTTCGTGAACCATTCGGCGAAACATTCCACAAAGTAATAGCACACCATTCGGGAACAATCCGCACGTTTCGGTATATTACTTGTCTATGTAGTGTAAAAACTGTGGGAGGAGTTAGGGTGGTAAATTTGGCTATAATAATAATAACTAGAAAAGGTACAATTTCTGGGGAAATTGTGAAAGTGTTCTTGCCTCTACAACTGGAGTGGGCGGAGTAACTGGGTGGAGTGGGCGGAGTAACTGTGAAAAGTGTTAAAAAGCTTAATATTTTAAAAAGTATAAATAGTAGTAAAACAGTTGAAGTCCCATCATTAGCTGAAAGAGCTGAACATTTTTTTCAAAAAAGATTTTTTTTTTCAAAAATTAATTTTTTTTTAAATGATTTTTTTTTCAAAAATAATTTTTTTATTTTTTCAAAAATATTTTTTTTTCAAAAATAAATTTTTTTTTTCTCAATATTTTTTTTTTCAAAATTTTTTTTTTCAAAAATATTTTTTTTTCAAAAATGATTTTATTTTTATTTTTTCAAAAATTATTATTTTTTTTTTTCAAAAATTTTTTTTTTCAAAAATTTTTTTTTTTTTTTCAAAAATTTTTTTTTTTTTTTTTCAAAAATATTTTTTTTTTTACATGGGGCAGTCATAATGTTTTGGCTGATCATGGGGTGGTCATAATGTTTTGGCTGATCATGGGGTTGTCAGCTTTTGTCACCTCCCACTCTAGTTTTGAACATTTCGCCATTCATTCCTATGGGACCAATTTCGCCGCAAAAACGTAATTTCGTGGACCATTCGGCGAAACATTCCACAAAGTAATAACACACCAATCGGGAACAATCCGCTCGTTTCGGTATATTACTTGTCTCTGTAGTGTAAAAACTGTGGGAGGAGTCTACAAGCATTATCAAGTCTAGCAGATGAAGTCACATGCATTTAGGGTGTCTCAGCATCTTGTGTTTACAACCACTGTTTCCTAGCAACGCTCATGCCCTGTTTATGCTTCCCAAATACTACTTCATCAAAACTGCCCCATCAGAATTACCCCATCAAAACTGCCCCATCATATTCCTCTATTATAAATCAGTACATGGTGTGTCTGTCCCCTCCCCCGGGCTCTGTAATCAGCTGAGATGCTCCAGCCACCTTCCCCCCCTGTGTATAACAGAAGCTTTGGTAACCATGGCAACAAAACAAACACTAACAGTACACTCTGATTAATGGCTAAAATTTCCTGAAATGACCTCTAAACAAATGGCCGTATTTTAAAAACTATACATCCTACAGCAAAGATCTTTATATTGTGAGAATCACAAGACCCAGACCTAGATTTTGATGTATAGTATGTCTGTGAAATATTAAAAATGAAGGCACGGTCGCAGTTTAGAAATTGCCCTTCAAATTTGGAGGGGGCTAGAGTGTAGTTTCAATGAATGTCAATGGACGGCGTGAGTTACAAACAAATGGTCATATTGTGAAAATTATCAGGACTATGGCTTAGCCGTGGACATGTTTAGTGGCAGCAGGGATAGCTGAACGTTTTGATATAAGATTTGTGTAGGTGGGCTTGAAAATGAGGGAGTGGCGGCAGTTTAGAAATCATGTTCTGATTTTCCAGCTTTTGTCATCTCCCACTCTAGTTTCCCCATTCATTCCTATGGGACCAATTTCGCCACAAAAATGACGATATTTCGTGAACCATTCGGCGAAACGTTCCACAAAGTAATAGCACACCATTCGGGAACAATCCGCACGTTTCGGTATATTACTTGTCTATGTAGTGTAAAAACTGTGGGAGGAGTTAGGGTGGTAAATTTGGCTATAATAATAAGAATAATATATATGTGAGATAACAGTAAGTGGTCTTGCTATGCAAGAACACTTAATAATATATATGTGAGATAACAATAAGTGGTCTTGCTATGCAAGAACACTTAACTAGAAAAGCTACAATTTCTGGGGAAATTGTGAAAAGTGTTCTTGCCTCTACAACTGGAGTGGGCGGAGTAACTGGGTGGAGTGGCTTGAGTAACTGTTGTGTGGTTGGAGTGGCTGGAGTAACTGTGAAAAGTGTTAAAAAGCTTAATATTTTAAAAAGTATAAATAGTAGTAAAAAAGCTGAAGTCTCATCATTAGCTGAAAGAGCTGAACATTTTTTTCAAAAATTATGATTTTTTTTTTCAAAAATTATGATTTTTTTTTTCAAAAATTATAAATTTTTTTTCAAAAAAGATTTTTTTTTTCAAAAATGATTTTATTTTTATTTTTTTCAAAAATTATTTTTTTTTTTCAAAAATTTTTTTTTTTTTCAAAAATTATTATTTTTTTTTTTCAAAAATTTTTTTTTTTTTTTTCAAAAATTATTGTTTTTTTTTTCAAAAATATTTTTTTTTTACATGGGGCGGTCATAATGTTTTGGCTGATCATGGGGTGGTCATAATGTTTTGGCTGATCATGGGGTTGTCAGCTTTTGTCACCTCCCACTCTAGTTTTGAACATTTCGCCATTCATTCCTATGGGACCAATTTTGCCGCAAAAACGTCATTTCGTGGACCATTCGGCGAAACATTCCACAAAGTAATAACACACCAATCGGGAACAATCCGCTCGTTTCGGTATATTACTTGTCTCTGTAGTGTAAAAACTGTGGGAGGAGTCTACAAGCATTATCAAGTCTAGCAGATGAAGTCACATGCATTTGGGGTGTCTCAGCATCTTGTGTTTACAACCACTGTTTCCTAGCAACGCTCATGCCCTGTTTATGCTTCCCAAATACTACTTCATCAAAACTGCCCCATCAGAATTACCCCATCAAAACTGCCCCATCATATTCCTCTATTATAAATCAGTACATGGTGTGTCTGTCCCCTCCCCCGGGCTCTGTAATCAGAGCTGAGATGCTCCAGCCACCTCCCCCCTGTGTATAACAGAAGCTTTGGTAACCATGGCAACAAAACAAACACAGTACACGCTGATTAATGGCTAAAATTTCCTGAAATGACCTCTAAACAAATGGCCGTATTTTAAAAACTATACATCCTACAGCGAAGATCTTTATATTGTGAGAATCACAAGACCCAGACCTAGATTTTGATACATAGTATGTCTCTGAAATATTAAAATTGAAGGCACGGTCGCAGTTTAGAAATTGCCCTTCAAATTTGAAGGGGCTAGAGTGTAGTTTCAATGAATGTCAATGGACGGCGTGAGTTGCAAACAAATGTTCATATTTTAAAAACTATCAGGACTATGGCTTAGCCGTGGACATGTTTAGTGGCAGCAGGGATAGCTGAACGTTTTGATATAAGATTTGTGTAGGTGGGCTTGAAAATGAGGGAGTGGCGGCAGTTTAGAAATCATGTTCTGATTTTCCAGCTTTTGTCATCTCCCACTCTAGTTTCCCCATTCATTCCTATGGGACCAATTTCGCCGCAAAAACTACGATATTTCGTGAACCATTCGGCGAAACGTTCCACAAAGTAATAGCACACCATTCGGGAACAATCCGCACGTTTCGGTATATTACTTGTCTATGTAGTGTAAAAACTGTGGGAGGAGTTAGGGTGGTAAATTTGGCTATAATAATAATAAGAATAATATATATGTGAGATAACAATAAGTGGTCTTGCTATGCAAGAACACTTAATAATAATATATATGTGAGATAACAGTAAGTGCTCTTGCTATGCAAGAACACTTAACTAGAAAATGCATTTCCTGGGGAAAATGCGTGGGAATGCTGAATTGCTAAAATGGCCCCCAGCAAAACTGCCCCCATCATATTTCCATCAAAACTGCCCCATCATATTGCCACCATCAAAACTGCCCCATCAGAATTGCCCCATCAAAACTGCCCCATCAGAATTGCCCCATCAAAACTGCCCCATCATATTGCCACCATCAAAACTGCCCCATCAGAATTGCCCCATCAAAACTGCCCCATCAGAATTGCCCCATCAAAACTGCCCCATCATATTGCCACCATCAAAACTGCCCCATCAGAATTGCCCCATGAAAACTGCCCCATCATATTGCCACCATCAAAACTGCCCCATCAGAATTGCCCTATCAAAACTGCCCCATCATATTGCCACCATCAAAACTGCCCCATCAGAATTGTCCCATCAAAACTGCCCCATCATATTGCCACCATCAAAACTGCCCCATCATATTGCCACCATCAAAACTGCCCCATCAGAATTTCCCCATCAAAACTGCCCCATCAGAATTGCCCCATCAAAACTGCCCCATCATATTGCCACCATCAAACCTGCCCCATCAGAATTGCCCCATCATATTGCCACCATGAAACTGCCCCATCAGAATTGCCCTATCAAAACTAGCCCATCATATTGCCACCATCAAAACTGCCCCATCATAATTGCCCCATCAAAACTGCCCCATCAGAATTGCCCTATCAAAACTGCCCCATCATATTCCTCTATTATAAATCAGTACATGGTGTGTCTGTCCCCTCCCCCGGGCTCTGTAATCAAAGCTGAGATGCTCCAGCCACCTCCACCCCTGTGTATAACAGAAGCTTTGGTAACCATGGCAACAAAACAAACACAGTACACTCTGATTAATGGCTAAAATTTCCTGAAATGACCTCTAAACAAAAAGCTTTTTCTCAAAAACTGTAAAAGATATCAAACTGAAAAGATATAGCCAGATAGTTGAATATTTTGTGAACATTTTAAAGTTTGTTTGGTGTCTGTAGGTGAAAGTATGAAGGAGCTGAAACTTTTGGGAGCGGAAGAAGAATTTAAGGATTTCAAGCATGCTCCCATTGACTTCAATGTTAAAAAAAAGTGTTAAAAAGCTTAATATTTTAAAAAGTATAAATGGTAGAAAAAAAGTTGAAAAAGAGCACACATCAGCTAAAAGAAATGAACATTTTAATAGTTGAATGGTTTTAATAGCTGAAAGTATGCAGAAGTTACGCAGAACCAAAAAACGTACGGAATAAGAAGAAAAATAAATAAAAAAACGAATAACAATAGTGGGACTGCTAAAGCATTCCCACTAATAAGAATAATATATATGTGAGATAACAGTAAGTGGTCTTGCTATGCAAGAACACTTAATAAGAATAACTAGAAAATGCATTTCCTGGGGAAAATGCGTGGGAATGCTGAATAGCTAAATTGCTAAAATGGCCGCCATCAAAACTGCCCCATCATACTGCCATCAAAACTGCCCCATCAGAATTGCCCCATCAAAATTGTCCCCATTAAAACTGCCCCATCATATTGCCACCATCAAAACTGCCCCATCAGAATTGCCCCATCAAAACTGCCACCATCAAAACTGCCCCCATCAAAACTGCCCCATCATATTGCCACCTTTAAAACTGCTCCATTAAAATTGTCCCCATCAAAACTGCCCCATCATATTGCCACCATCAAAACTGCCCCATCATATTGCCACCATCAAAACTGCCCCATCAGAATTGTCCCATCAAAACTGCCCCATCATATTGCCACCATCAAAACTGACCCATCAGAATTGCCCCATCAAAACTGACCCATCATATTGCCACCATCAAAACTGCCCCATCAGAATTACCCCATCAAAATTGTCCCATCATATTCCTCTATTATAAATCAGTACATGGTGTGTCTGTCCCCTCCCCCGGGCTCTGTAATCAGAGCTGAGATGCTCCAGCCACCTCCCCCCCTGTGTATAACAGAAGCTTTGGTAACCATGGCAACAAAACAAACACAGTACACTCTGATTAATGGCTAAAATTTCCTGAAATGACCTCTAAACAAAAAGCTTTTTCTCAAAAACTGTAAAAGATATCAAACTGAAAAGCTATAGCCAGATAGCTGAATATTTTGTGAACATTTTAAAGTTTGTTTGGTGTCTGTAGGTGAAAGTATGAAGGAGCTGAAACTTTTGGGAGCGGAAGAAGAATTTAAGGATTTCAAGCATGCTCCCATAGACTTCAATGTTAAAAAAAGTGATAAAAAGCTTAATATTTTAAAAAGTATAAATGGTAGAAAAAAAGTTGAAAAAGAGCACACCTCAGCTAAAAGAGACGAACATTTTGATAGTTGAATGGTTTTAATAGCTGAAAGTATGCAGAAGTTACGCAGAACCAAAAAACGTACGGAATAAGAAGAAAAAGAAGAATAAATAAAATCGAATAACAATAGTGGGACTGCTAAAGCATTCCCACTAATAACTAGAAAAGCTACAATTTCTGGGGAAATTGTGAAAAGTGTTCTTGCCTCTACAACTGGAGTGGGCGGAGTAACTGGATGGAGTGGCTTGAGTAACTGTGAAAAGTGTTAAAAAGCTTAATATTTTAAAAAGTATAAATAGTAGTAAAAAAGTTGAAGTTCCATCATTAGCTGAAAGAGCTGACATTTTTTTTCAAAAGTTTTTTTTTTTCAAAAATGAATTTTTTTCAAAAATGATTTTTTTTTTTCAAAAATGATTTTTTTTTTTCAAAAATATTTTTTTTTTCATGGGGCGGTCATAATGTTTTGGCTGATCATGGGGTTGTCAGCTTTTGTCACCTCCCACTCTAATTTTTAACATTTCACCATTCATTCCTATGGGACCAATTTCGCCGCAAAAACGACGATATTTTGTGAACCATTCTGTGAAACGTTCCACAAAATAATTTTTTTTTCATGGGGCGCTCATAATGTTTTGGCTGATCATGGGGTGGTCATAATGTTTTGGCTGATCATGGGGTTGTCAGCTTTTGTCACCTCCCACTCTTGTTTTGAACATTTCGCCATTCATTCCTACGGGACCAATTTCGCTGCAATAACGACGATATTTCGTGGACCATTCGGCGAAACGTTCCACAAAGTAATAGCACACCAATCGGGAACAATCCGCACGTTTCGGTATATTACTTGTCTCTGTAGTGTAAAAACTGTGGGAGGAGTCTACAAGCATTATCAAGTCTAGCAGATGAAGTCACATGCATTTGGGGTGTCTCAGCATCTTGTGTTTACAACCACTGTTTCCTAGCAACGCTCATGTCCTGTTTATGCTTCACAAATACTGCTCCATACACAGTACACAGGATAATGATAGATGTAGTAACTATGCAGTAATTCAAATGGCCGTATTTTAAAAACTATAAATCCTACAGCGAAGATCTTTATATTGTTAAAATCACAAGACCCAGATCTAGATTTTGATGTATAGTATGCCTCTGAAATATTAAAATTGAAGGCACGGTCGCAGTTTAGAAATTGCCCTTCAAATTTGAAGGGGCTAGAGTGTAGTTTCAATGAATGTCAATGGACAGCGTGAGTTGCAAACAAATGGTCATATTGTGAAAACTATCAGGACTATGGTTTAGCCGTGGACATGTTTAGTGGCAGCAGGGATAGCTGAACGTTTTGATATAAGATTTGTGTAGGTGGGCTTGAAAATGAGGGAGTGGCGGCAGTTTAGAAATCATGTTCTGATTTTTCAGCTTTTGTCACCTCCCACTCTAGCTTCCCCATTCATTCCTATGGGACCAATTTCGCCACAAAAACGACGATATTTTGTGAACCATTCGGCGAAACGTTCCACAAAATAATAGCACACCATTCGGGAACAATCCGCACGTTTTGGTATATTACTTGTCTATGTAGTGTAAAAATTGTGGGAGGAGTTAGGGTGGTAAATTTGGCTATAATAATAATAATAACTAGAAAAGCTACAATTTCTGGGGAAATTGTGAAAAGTGTTCTTGTCTCTACAACTGGAGTGGGCGGAGTAACTGGGTGGAGTGGCTTGAGTAACTGTTGTGTGGTTGGAGTGGCTGGAGTAACTGTGAAAAGTGTTAAAAAGCTTAATATTTTAAAAAGTATAAATAGTAGTAAAAAAAGTTGAAGTCTCATCATTAGCTGAAAGAGCTGAACATTTTTTTCAAAAATTATTATGATTTTTTTTTTCAAAAATTATGAATTTTTTTTCAAAAATTATTTTTTTTTTCAAAAATGATTTTTTTTTTTAAATTATATTTATTTTAAATGATATTTTTTTTTTTCAAAAATGATTTTTTTTTCAAAAATGATTTTTTTAAAAAAAAAATGATTTTTTTGAAAAAATAAGAAGAATAAGAAGAATAATATATATGTGAGATAACAGTAAGTGGTCTTGCTATGCAAGAACACTTAATAATAATAATAATAATAATAATAATAATAATAATAAGAATAAGAATAAGAAGAATAAGAAGAATATATATGTGAGATAACAGTAAGTGGTCTTGCTATGCAAGAACACTTAATAAGAAGAATAATATATATGTGAGATAACAGTAAGTGGTCTTGCTATGCAAGAACACTTAATAATAATAAGAATAATATATATGTGAGATAACAGTAAGTGGTCTTGCTATGCAAGAACACTTAAATAACTAGAAAATGCATTTCCTGGGGAAAATGCGTGGGAATGCTAAATAGCTAAATTGCTAAAACGGCCGCCATCAAAACTGCCCCATCATACTGCCATCAAAACTGCCCCATCAGAATTGCCCCATCAAAATTGTCCCCATTAAAACTGCCCCATCATATTGCCACCATCAAAACTGCCCCATCAGAATTGCTCCATCAAAACTGCCCCATCACATTGCCACCATCAAAACTGCCCCATCAGAATTGTCCCATCATATTACCACCATCAAAACTGCCCCATCATATTGCCACCATCAAAACTGCCCCCATCATATTGCCATCAAAACTGCCCCATTAGAATTGCCCCATCAAAATTGTCCCCATCAAAACTGCCCCATCATATTGCCATCATCAAAACTGCCCCATCATATTGCCACCATCAAAACTGCCCCATCATATTGCCACCATCAAAACTGCCCCATCAGAATTGCCCTATCAAAACTGCCCCATCATATTGCCACCATCAAAACTGCCCCATCAGAATTATCCCATCAAAACTGCCCCATCATATTGCCACCATCAAAACTGCCCCATCATAATTGCCCCATTAAAACTGCCCCATCAGAATTGCCCTATCAAAACTGCCCCATCATATTCCTCTATTATAAATCAGTACATGGTGTGTCTGTCCCCTCCCCCGGGCTCTGTAATCAGAGCTGAGATGCTCCAGCCACCTCCCCCCCTGTGTATAACAGAAGCTTTGGTAACCATGGCAACAAAACAAACACAGTACACTCTGATTAATGGCTAAAATTTCCTGAAATGACCTCTAAACAAAAAGCTTTTTCCCAAAAACTATAAATCCTACAGCGAAGATCTTTATATTGTGAGAATCACAAGACCCAGACCTAGATTTTGATGTATAGTATGTCTCTGAAATATTAAAAATGGAGGCACAGTCGCATTTTTTTCAAAAATGTATTTTTTTATTTCAAAAATAATTTTTTTTTCGAAATTATTTTTTTTTTAAAGTAAATTGCCCTTCAAATTTGAAGGGGCTAGAGTATAGTTTCAATGAATGTCAATGGACGGCGTGAGTTGCAAACAAATGGTCATGTTGTGAAAACTATCAGGACTATGGCTTAGCCGTGGACATGTTTAGTGGCAGCAGGGATAGCTGAACGTTTTGATATAAGATTTGTGTAGGTGGGCTTGAAAATAAGGGAGTGGTGGCAGTTTAGAAATCATGTTCTGATTTTTCAGCTTTTGTCACCTCCCACTCTAGTTTCCCCATTCATTCCTATGGGACCAATTTCGCCGCAAAAACGACGATATTTCGTGAACCATTTGGCGAAACATTCCACAAAATAATAGCACACCATTCGGGAACAATCCGCACGTTTCGGTATATTACTTGTCTATGTAGTGTAAAAATTGTGGGAGGAGTTAGGGTGGTAAATTTGGCTATAATAATAGGAATAATAAGAACTAGAAAAGGTACAATTTCTGGGAAAATTGTGAAAGTGTTCTTGCCTCTACAACTGGAGTGGGCGGAGTAACTGGGTGGGGTGGAGTGGCTTGAGTAACTGTGAAAAGTGTTAAAAAGCTTAATATTTTAAAAAGTATAAATAGTAGTAAAAAAGTTCCATCATTCGCTGAAAGAGCTGAACATTTTTTTCAAAAGTAATTTTTTTTTTCAAAAATGAATTTTTTTTATTCAAAAATGAATTTTTTTTATTCAAAAATGAATTTTTTTTATTCAAAAATGATTTTTTTTTTCTTCAAAAATGAATTTTTTTTTCTTCAAAAATGAATTTTTTTTTTCAAAAGTAATTTTTTTTTTCAAAGGTAATTTTTTTTTTCAAAAATGTATTTTTTTATTTCAAAAATAATTTTTTTTTCGAAATTATTTTTTTTTAAAGTAATTTTTTTTTCAAAAATAATTCTTTTTTTCAAAAAAAAATTTTTTTTCAAATATATTTTTTTTTTTCAAAAATATTTTTTTTTTTTAAAAGTAATTTTTTTTTCAAAAATATTTTTTTTTTTCAAAAATAATTTTTTTTTTCAAAAATAATTTTTTTTTTTTCAAAAATATTTTTTTTTTTCAAAAATATTTTTTTTTTTTTCAAAAATGATTTTTTTTTTTTTCAAAAATAATTTTTTTTTTTTCAAAAATATTTTTTTTTTTCAAAAATATTTTTTTTTTTTCAAAAATGATTTTTTTTTTTTTCAAAAATTATTTTTTTATTTTTTTCAAAAATTATTTTTTTTTTTCAAAAATATTTTTTTTTTTACATGGGGCGGTCATAATGTTTTGGCTGATCATGGGGTTGTCAGCTTTTGTCACCTCCCACTCTAGTTTTGAACATTTCGCCATTCATTCCTATGGGACCAATTTTGCCGCAAAAACGTCATTTCGTGGACCATTCGGCGAAACATTCCACAAAGTAATAACACACCAATCGGGAACAATCCGCTCATTTCGGTATATTACTTGTCTCTGTAGTGTAAAAACTGTGGGAGGAGTCTACAAGCATTATCAAGTCTAGCAGATGAAGTCACATGCATTTGGGGTGTCTCAGCGTCTTGTGTTTACAACCACTGTTTCCTAGCAACGCTCATGCCCTGTTTATGCTTCCCAAATACTACTTCATCAAAACTGCCCCATCAGAATTACCCCATCAAAACTGCCCCATCATATTCCTCAATTATAAATCAGTACATGGTGTGTCTGTCCCCTTCCCCGGGCTCTGTAATCAGAGCTGAGATGCTCCAGCCACCTCCCCCCCTGTGTATAACAGAAGCTTTGGTAACCATGGCAACAAAACAAACACCGTACATACTGATTAATGGCTAAAATTTCCTGAAATGACCTCTAAACAAATGGCCGTATTTTAAAAACTATACATCCTACAGCGAAGATTTTTATATTGTGAGAATCACAAGACCCAGACCTAGCTTTTGATACATAGTATGTCTCTGAAATATTAAAAATGAAGGCACGGTCGCAGTTTAGAAATTGCCCTTCAAATTTGAAGGGGCTAGAGTGTAGTTTCAATGAATGTCAATGGACGGCGTGAGTTGCAAACAAGTGGTCATATTGTGAAAACTGTCAGGACTATGGCTTAGCCGTGGACATGTTTAGTGGCAGCAGGGATAGCTGAACGTTTTGATATAAGATTTGTGTAGGTGGGCTTGAAAATGAGGGAGTGGCGGCAGTTTAGAAATCATGTTCTGATTTTCCAGCTTTTGCCATCTCCCACTCTAGTTTCCCCATTCATTCCTATGGGACCAATTTCGCCGCAAAAACTACGGTATTTCGTGAACCATTCGGCGAAACGTTCCACAAAGTAATAGCACACCATTCGGGAACAATCCACACGTTTCGGTATATTACTTGTCTATGTAGTGTAAAAACTGTGGGAGGAGTTAGGGTGGTAAATTTGGCTATAATAATAATAAGAACTAGAAAAGCTACAATTTCTGGGGAAATTGTGAAAAGTGTTCTTGCCTCTACAACTGAAGTGGGCGGAGTAACTGGGGGGAGTGGCTGGAGTAACTTTTGTGTGGTTGGAGTAACTGTGGAAAGGTTGAACTGGACAGATGGGGAGAGTAACTGTGTGGAGTGTTTGTAGTGAGTAAAGATAGTAAACATTACGCTAACCAATTGATTGATCAAATTTAAAAAGTGCACAAGTGCTAATGATGTAGAAGGTAGAAATATCGGTAAATGACTTTGTCGGACACAGACTTAAGGGTTACCAGGATTTATTCCGCCCCAGCTAAAGCATAGCACCTGACGGACTCGCGTCCCAAAATCAAGTGTGTCAAAAACAGTTTACACAGTGTACATATAATTTCAATATATTGCATTACAAGCGAACTGGCAGTATATTTCCGTTATACATTGTATTAACATTTTGAACAGTCAACTTTTTGAACTTTTTGGATACAAGGCAATTCATTAAAGCATATACTTTAAACCCTTACAAATTTTCAGTTTCTCTGCAGTTTTGCTCCTTGCTGTTTCTTTATCTGTCTTACTAATCAGCAAGCAGGCTATAGCACAGGAAGGAGAGGGTGAGTGTGATGAGGACAGATGTCTGTGATGGATGGGGGGGAGTAAGTGAGTTCACTGTCTAACAAGTACACCGAACATGAAATATAGAGAATGATTTTTAGCTAATTGTAAATGGTCCCACATAACTAAAACTGACATAAAACTCACATAACATAAACTGACCCTCATTGCCACTTTATTATCTGTTTGATGACCACTGTCTCACAACCACTGTTTCCTGGCATCACTCATGCCCTGTTTATGCAGGCTCTAAGCATGTTCACAACCACTGTTCAAAACACAATACACAGGATCATGATAGCTGTAATAACGGTGCAGTACTCCTGACTGGAGACAGTGCTGCACCCTGGAGATGTAAATGTGATCCAACAGTGTGTTTTTTTCTGTGGTGGCTGCCCAGACCAGTTGGGTATATCCTCTTGAATGAAGAAGGTCAGATATTGGCTTCTTTTCTCTGCACAGAAAATCTTCATTGAAATCTCCACAGAGTATTATAGGTTGGCAATCCATTATTTCCAAAGATTCCAAGAGGCCCAGCAGGTTAGTAAGGAATTGGCCAATACTGTAATCCGGTGGCCTGTAAACAACAGCGATCAAAGCTTGTACAGGGGACTCCAGTTTGACAACCAAGAACTCCAAGTCAGTCACATTGTGATGATACTGCTTTTCAAAGGCTTTGAAATGGTTTCTGACATACAAGGCGACACCTCCACCACTTTTACTTGCAATGTCAGGAGGGTTCGTGTACGAGAGGTGTCTGTTGCGTTTGAACAGGTTGTAGCCCTCCAGCTGGAGACTTTCAGCAACAGAAGAGCCTGAGAGATGAGTTTCAGTGAAACATAAAACATCTCCAAGTGTCAACTCATGGTGAGATTTGATATCTTCAATGTGAGCTGGTAATCCTTCCGTGTTGTGATGGATAATTGTTAATGTTTGCTGTTTGTCTGTTGTCTGTAGAAACTTTAAGAGGGGCATAACACTTTCCAGTGATGCATTCTTCATTGAATCCAGGGAGGCTGTGATTTCAGGATCAGCAAAGATCTTCTTCTCATCAAAGTCGGTTATGTACAGTCCTTGCAGTGTAGTTGTTCTACTCAGAGCAACATAGGCCATTCCCGGTTGGAAGACCCGTTTCAATGAGACCACTGCTGACTGTATCGACATCCCCTGACACTTATGAATCGTACATGCAAAAGCCAACTTCAGGGGGAACTGCCTGCGAACAACTCCTTTCTGTCTCAGGTTTTCCTCTACCCTTTCTATGTACACCAAGTTGTCAGCATCACAAGACGACTTGTTACGGTATCTCTGTCCTGCATTTGGATTGTCCAGCATAAGCCCAAGCTTGTTTACCGTAGTAGTACCATTCTCAGTCTGGATGATTATTCTTGCAATCTTGCCAAATGTCCCGTTAACAAGCCCGTCTTCTACATCAATGTTTCTTGTGATCATGATACGGGCACCTTCAGCTGCTTGCAGTGTGTCAATCAGATTGTCTTTGTGTCCTTTGAAAGGTTGGTGTTGCCTCAGCATCACTCCTGTCTTAGGGTCTTTTCTGTAATTGTCGGCATCTATGTTGGTGACGTTTGAATGGAGAACAGACACAGTTGCAGCATTATGTTTGTGAACCTCTTTGTTGGTGGCAAATATGTGTAGCACGTCATTAGGGCAGTGGGTGGGATCTGTAAAAGCCTGAGCAAGCAGAGCTTTGTCATCATTGCTTAAGGTGACAGTCTTCTGCTTGACTCTGATTCTATTCAAAAGCTCAGCAAATGAAATGTCATCCTTCTGTCGCATGATCTCTGTCAGCGTGATCATCTGAAAGTTGTCTTTCCAGAGGTTATTGGTATTTTCCTCAAACACGCAGAGTGGCTTACTTTTTCCCAGCGGAGGGACCTGGTAAAAGTCTCCTACTGCTAGTACTGACATACCACCAAAAGGTTTCTTACTGCCTTTGATTTGCTGTAATCTCCAGTTGATGTAGGCAAACAGGGGCTTTGAAATCATTGACACCTCGTCAATAACAATGATCTCCGCATTTGACAGCTGTGCCCTCACTTCATCTATTAGATTTCCAAGTCCTTGGTAGGGTGGCTTCAAGCTTCTTGGCAACTTCAGAAGAGAATGCAAAGTGTTGCCTGAAATGTTGAAAGCTGCTGTTCCTGTAAATGCAGTTAGTTAAACGCTGGGCATGGATATGTCTGCTTCCTCACGTAGTCTGGTAAGTTTACAGAGTAGCTTTGTCGCCTCAGCATAGATGCACTTTATCAGGTGTGATTTGCCTGTCCCTGCACCACCAGTGACAAAGTAATAGAATGGGTCAGGATTTAGGCCACGCACACGGTTAGTGCACCAGTCACAAACTGAGTAGAATGTCTGAGCTTGTGTCCGGTTAAGGTTTCTGTACATTTTCCGAAGGAAATCAGGGCACATTTGTGGGGCCTTCACAGTAAGCGCAATTCCACCTGTTTGTTTGTGACGTGTATACTCCGGAACATCATCTTGTTCATTCTCATGAAGTGGCTCCCCTTCTTTGCGTTCCTCTATACATTCCAACCTATCCAACTCAGCTTCTGGGGCAAAGGTGTTCCAAGCATCTTCAACAGGGCCGTTTTTTACAAAGTCATCCAAGACTTGTTCCACAATTTTGTTGTGTTGTTCGAACTTCTTTTGGTTGCTGGTAACAATTGCAGACACTGCTCGGATTGCTTCTTCTCCTGGTAAGCTCACACAGGCGCCTTTGTAAAAATCCTGGTGTGTTGGGAACCTTACAGTTTTCAGTGATGACTCTGAACGGTGGGGGAGGTAGAGTTTAAGCAGTCTGCCGTAGTAGTTCTCGGGGTCCTTCTTCTCTGAGAAGCGTGCGTACCTGATGATTGCAGGCTTCCCTCTCGTGCGTTTTTGAATCATTCCCATTTCATTCAATAGGCTGACACGCTTGCTGTCTTCCTTCTGCTTGCCATAGACAACCCTGTAATGGGATGCAAAGTCTGCCAGACACATGGACTCAAACTCTGGTGTTTCGGGTCTGGCTCTGTATTTGTCGACAAAACTCGTCATCCACACATTAAGAGAATCGGCTGGTTTGTTCTGCAATGCACTGAGCGGGAGACTCATTTTCAGTGCGTTGTCACCAGTTGGCAGAAAAACAACCTCACGTGAGCAAGACTTCATTTTCAGGCTGCACGTACGGGCCACAGACTCCTGGGCGCTGACCTCTCTGTGTTTTGAATAAGCCTGAAGAACCTCTTTCATTTCTTCTCGTTCTGTCGCTGTTTCTGGGCTCATTTCTTTGACTATTGTTTTGAGATAGTCACTCAGCTCCCGTTCTGGCTTGGATATGTAGGACAACATGTACATGATGCAACCATACTCATCAAGAATGTACTGGATGTCCATGTTGGCGTTCCAGGCCGTCAGCAAATGTGGATTGTAGTTGTTCACCCAGCAGTCCTTGACATCACGCTTCATTAGAATCACGCTTGAGGAGGTCAATGCCTGAATGTACGAGTTGTACTGATTCAAAGTCATATCACACTGTGCCAGTAGCTGTGACATGTCTTCAAGCTGCACTTTTGGGTTATTAAGCAAATCCCAGACTGGTTTCAGTTTGTTTTTGGCTGCTTGTGGTTTCATTGCACAATCTCCTTGTTCTTCTGGCATCGGGTAAGTTATCCTCGTTTTTCTAATAGGTGGCTTTGGAAATCCAAATCTGCATACTCTGTTACCTTTCTTGCATGATTTTGAATGAGATCTGCTGTGCATTTGAAGTTCTGTTACAAATCTGTGAAGTAAGGCCTGTTTGGCTTCATCAGGCAGCTGGCATGAGATGTTATGATCTATAAAGGCACACACCTTGTCATCACTGTCTTGTCCAAATATAGGAGCTCCTGCTACCCAACAGAGACAATGTATATGAGGGCTCCCTCTCGCCTGAAATTCAACCCGGTAAAAGTAATCAATAACTTCACCAATTGGCTGTGCAGGACCCAACAGCAGCTCTCGCATCAGAGCATCAACCCTTTTGTCAAACATGCGCATGGTGGTCACTGGGTTGCCTCGAAGAATGTCACACTTTTCAGCCCAGTCTAGCCCCACAAAATCCACCTTTTGACCTTGTTGTGCCTTTATTGCCGTTATTACCTCTGGCCATCTGAATTCTGCAGCAGAGAAGGTAAGAAAAAATGTTGGCTTACCCAATTGTCTGACCATGGCTAGCAAATTCTTCAGATTTTTATCCCAGTAAGCTGGACTCCCTCTCAGTGGTTGCATGAACCTTGTGGCATCTCGGTTTCGCACCAACCTCTCAACCTCACACTTGTCCTGTAGCAGCTTGTTGGATATTTTCCGTCCATCCCTGGTATTGGGTTTTCCTTTCCTTAACTGGATGGACATGCTGCTTTTGGCCATGTGTGTTTCTGTGACAAACTGCGCAAAGAAGAGGTAGCTTGTGTCTCTTGCAAAACGAGTATCAACACAAAAAAGCCTTGCATTGAAATACATGCTCGGGGACAGTTTGACTTGTCTTGCCTGGTCCAATGTATTCTGTCCAGTAGGGAACTGAACAGGGAAAGCCATTGCCTCAAGCCTAGGAACTTTAAAGAAGCTGACAGGTGTGTTTCCTTGTGCAGGTGCAATGCTGAATATTCCATCACCGTGTGTCAGTGCTTCCTCTCCAAGGTCAGATGGCTGCAAACAACTGTCTAGGCCAATTCCAGGTCTTAGTGTATCCTTCTCATCCTCTGCATTAGGAGGTTGTTGGTCATGGCCTTCCTGTTGCTCAGAAGCAGCCGGTAAACATGCAGACTGTACCTCTGATGGATCACAATTTTCGATGCGTTCAAGTATCTCCATCATTTCAGTTTCGTCACAACTGTCGAGTTCCATCCCATCATCATCATCATTATCATCATCATCATCAGCGATTGTCTCATCCACTCTAATTGAAATGTCACTGTAGTCGGGGTGTGTGTCAATGAGTTTTGACAGACCTGCTACTACATTTCCCATGTTGACATTATGAAACAGCTGGTGGCCTTTGTAAGTCAGACGTCTTTTCAGCTTCACTCTGTGTAACTGGGATGTGCTGTGCGATCTTGGTAGAGTATTGACCGTGGTTTCCACCTCGGATGGCACACACACTACAGCGCCATGTATAGCTGCCTGTCGACCTTTGGGAAGTGTGATGATCTTGGCAAATGGCAGTATTTTGGCCAAAAGTTGTCTTTCCAGCACATTCAAATCGCAGAGCTCTGGGGGAATGGGCGCCAGCTCCATGTTGTTAGCCACAGCGATGGATGATTTGTGTCCTGCTTTTAAATGTGAATCACAGTTGTGACAAATCCATTCTTTGGTCCTTTCATCTGGTACGGTGCATTGTTCAGGTCCTTGACAGTGATTGTTGCACACATGGACATATTTCCCTGTCAAACAGGCAGCAACAATGTGTAGATTCTTCTTGTAATTGCTGTGAATGCAATGTTTCACTTGGTTAGGGAAAAGGGTGCGATGACACATCGTGCACACAAATGTTGGCCCAGCTTTAATGCATTCATGGAAAGTGGATATAGCTGTCTGCATTAGGCTGTTGTCCACTGGTTGACTGCATTCCCGCATGACACGAGTCCATCGTCTGTATTTCATTCTTATTTTGAAGGCACATTGCATCTTATGGGTTATGCGAAAATCTGCTTGAGTTTGACGCTTCATTTTCATGTAACTCATGCAATGTTGCAAGTGATGTTTTCTGAAAGCAGGATCATTATGATATTTTCTGGTGATGTATTGCTTCTGCTTCAACTTGAAATCCACATTTGTGGCATATTTTCTGGTGATGTATTGCTTCTTCTTCAAGTTGTAATCTGCATTTGTCGCATATTTTCTGGTGGTGTACTGCTTCTGTTTCAAGTTGAAATCTGCATTTGTCGCATATTTTCTGGTGATGTATTGCTTCTGCTTCAAGTTGAAATTGGCATCTGTTGCATATTTGCGAATGATATATTGCTTCTGCTTCAACTTAAAATCAGCATCTGCTCTGTATCGGCTGGTGATGTATGTCCTTTTCTTATTGGTGACAGACATCTTTGTAGCCTTGAAATCACGCCTTCTTTCATTTCTGTGTCTTGTCTTCAGTTTTTGTCGTCTCTGTGCATTTAATTTGGACAATGCCTTACTGTCCTTCCATATGCCCTGTGAGGATTTCGCATCAACTGACCGTGGAGAATGCTTGCTGGCTGGGAATCCAGTGTGTGTTACATCTTTGGTCATCTGTGTCACTTTGTTCTCCACATGCTTTGCATTATGTGGTTTGTCAGATTGCACCAGTGGGGACAGCAAACCATCTGACAGACGTCTTGCACGATGAAATGAGACTGGCATGAAGTCATACTGCAGTCCATCAATAGGGCCTCTGGTGTCTGTAAGGAGCAATTCATACAACTTATAAATCCTTGCCCCCATATCACTCAAATGTGTAAAAGTGATCATAACAGCTTTTCCTTTTCCAGTGGCAGGAAGTCCATCCTTATTTCGACTATGAGAATCAAACAGTCCATATCTCCCAGACTTGTCTCTGAACAATGCAATGCAATATGGCACTACTATAAAAAGTGCATGTGTAACATCTGCATTGAGGCACTGAAGTCTTGTGGAGAGGTCAACAAACCAACCTTGGTTGTCACCGTCTACCGTGTCTCTCATACATCCCGATAACACTGGAGATTTAACAACGTTATACTCATATTTGTCAGTGTTGACTCTGAGGGGCACTTCTTCCATTGTCAAGTGCTGATGCTGATAGACATTTCTTTGTTTTAGCTGTTTTATTGTTGAGCCATACAAGCTGTTGCCCTTCTTCAGTATTTGATCAAGATCACCCTTTCTCACATCATCAAGCTCACTGTGGTATGCCAAAAATGTCAGAGCCATGCATGTACACTGTTTGTTCCTTAACCTTCCATAGCCATGATGACCCTGATGAAATGATGCCTGCACAGAAATCTCACTTGGTACACATGGTTCTTGCATGCCATGGTTTTCAGAAGTGCCCATCACACTGTCACTGTGCTCTTGAACTTGACACTGAGTTGAACATGAAAATGACACCACAGGTTCACTATGTACCTCCTGGGCACATTCACTGTCACAAACCTCCATATCCACTATGCTGCTGTGGGGCTCCGGATCCAGTTTAGTCCAGCGTATCTTTGCAGCTTTAGATCTCTTTCCTTTAGATGGCATGATGATATTTGTGGAAGGAGCTATAATTCTCCTCAGAGCTTTGTTCGAAGAGCTATAATTCCCCTCAGAGTTGTGTTGGAGGAGGAGCTATAATTCGCCTCAGAGCTGTGTGGGAGGAGCTATAACTCCCCTCTGAGCTGTGTGGGAGGAGCAATAATGCTATAATTCCCCTCAGAGCTGTGTGGGAGGAGATACAATTCCCCTTAGTGTTGTGTGGGAGGAGCTATAATTCCCCTTAGAGCTGTGTGGGAGAAGCTATATTTCCCCTCAGAGCTGTGTGGGAGAAGCTACATTTCCCATCAGAGTTGTGTGGGAGAAGCTATAATTCCCCTCAGAGCTGTTTAAAGGAGCTATAATTCCCCTCACAGCGGTGTGGAAGAAACTATAATTCCTCTCAGAGTTGTGTGGGAGGAGCTCTAATTCTCCTCAGCTGTGTGGGAGGAGCTATAATGCTAAGCTGTAATTCCCCTCAGAGCTGTGTAGGAGGAGCTATAATTCCCCTCACAGCGGTGTGGGAGAAACTATAATTCCCCTCAGAGTTGTGTGGGAGGAGCTATAATGCTAAGCTATAATGCTATAATTCCCCTTTGAGCTGTGTGGGAGGAGCTATAATTCCCCTCAAAGCTGTATTGGAGGAGCTATAACTTCCCTCCAAGCTGTGTGGGAGGAGCTATAATGCTATAATTGTCCTTAGAGTTGTGTGAGAGGAGCTATAATTCCCCTCAGAGCTTTGTGATTTTTTTTTTCAAAAATGATTTTGTTTTTTGTTTTTTCAAAAATGATTTTGTTTTTTTGTTTTTTCAAAAATTATTTTTTTAAATGATTTTTTTTTTCAAAAATGAAATTTTTTTTTTCAAAAATGAATTTTGTTTTTTTCAAAAATGATTTTTTTTTTAATTTTTTTTTTTTTCAAAAGTAATTTTTTTTTCAAAAATATATATTTTTTTCAAAAATATTTTTTTTTTCAAAAATATTTTTTTTTTCAAAAATTAATTTTTATTTTTTTCAAAAATATTTTTTTTTTTACATGGGGCGGTCATAATGTTTTGGCTGATCATGGGGTGGTCATAATGTTTTGGCTGATCATGGGGTTGTCAGCTTTTGTCACCTCCCACTCTAGTTTTGAACATTTCGCCATTCATTCCTATGGGACCAATTTTGCCGCAAAAACAACGATATTTCGTGGACCATTCGGCGAAACGTTTCACAAAGTAATAGCACACCAATCGGGAAAAATCCGCACGTTTC
Source organism: Aquarana catesbeiana (assembly GCF_042186555.1). Classification (NCBI taxonomy): domain Eukaryota; kingdom Metazoa; phylum Chordata; class Amphibia; order Anura; family Ranidae; genus Aquarana; species Aquarana catesbeiana. Next base: position 169,497,031 of record NC_133334.1, on the reverse strand, counting down.
GGTATATTACTTGTCTCTGTAGTGTGGAAAATGTGGGAGGAGTCTACAAGCATTATCAAGTCTAGCAGATGAAGTCACATGCATTTGGGGTGTCTCAGCATCTTGTGTTTACAACCACTGTTTCATAGCAACATTTCCTTTTGAACATTTTGCCATTCATTCCTATGGGACCAATTTCGCCGCAAAAACTACGATATTTCGTGGACCATTCGGCGAAACGTTCCACAAAGTGATAGCACACCAATCGGGAACAATCCGCACGTTTCGGTATATTACTTGTCTCTGTAGTGTAAAAACTGTGGGAGGAGTCTACAAGCATTATCAAGTCTAGCAGATGAAGTCACATGCATTTGGGGTGTCTCAGCATCTTGTGTTTACAACCACTGTTTCCTAGCAACGCTCATGCCCTGTTTATGCTTCCCAAATACTGCTTCATCAAAACTGCCCCATCAGAATTACCCCATCAAAACTGCCCCATCATATTCCTCTATTATAAATCAGTACATGGTGTGTCTGTCCCCTCCCCCGGGCTCTGTAATCAGCTGAGATGCTCCAGCCACCTTCCCCCCTGTGTATAACAGAAGCTTTGGTAACCATGGCAACAAAACAAACACTAACAGTACACTCTGATTAATGACTAAAATTCCTGAAATGACCTCTAAACAAATGGCCGTGTTTTAAAAACTATACATCCTACAGTGAAGATCTTTATATTGTGAGAATCACAAGACCCAGACCTAGATTTTGATGTATAGTATGTCTCTGAAATATTAAAAATGAAGGCACGGTCGCAGTTTAGAAATTGCCCTTCAAATTTGGAGGGGGCTAGAGTGTAGTTTCAATGAATGTCAATGGACGGCGTGAGTTACAAACAAATGGTCATATTGTGAAAACTATCAGGACTATGGCTTAGCCGTGGACATGTTTAGTGGCAGCAGGGATAGCTGAACATTTTGATATAAGATTTGTGTAGGTGGGCTTGAAAATGAGGGAGTGGCGGCAGTTTAGAAATCATGTTCTGATTTTTCAGCTTTTGTCATCTCCCACTCTAGTTTCCCCATTCATTCCTATGGGACCAATTTCGCCGCAAAAATGACGATATTTTGTGAACCATTTGGCGAAACGTTCCACAAAGTAATAGCACACCATTCGGGAACAATCCGCACGTTTCGGTATATTACTTGTCTATGTAGTGTAAAAACTGTGGGAGGAGTTAGGGTGGTAAATTTGGCTTTAATAATAAGAACTAGAAAAGCTACAATTTCTGGGGAAATTGTGAAAAGTGTTCTTGCTTCTACAACTGGAGTAGGCCGAGTAATTGGGTGGAGTGGAGTGGCTTGAGTAACTGTGGAAAGTGTTAAAAAGCTTAATATTTTAAAAAGTATAAATAGTAGTAAAACAGTTGAAGTCCCATCATTAGCTGAAAGAGCTGAACATTTTTTCAAAAATGAATTTTTTTTCAAAAATGATTTTTTTTTTTCAAAAATGATTTTTTTAAATGATTTTCTTTTAAATGATTTTTTTTTTTCAAAAATGATTTTTTTTCAAAAATTATTTTTATTTTTTCAAAAATAGTTTTTTTTTCAAAAATAGTTTTTTTTTCTTAATAATATTTTTTTTTTTTCAAAATTTTTTTTTTTTTCAAAAATATTTTTTTTTTCAAAAATAATTTTTTTTTTCAAAAATATTTTTTTTTTCATGGGGCGGTCATAATGTTTTGGCTGATCATGGGGTGGTCATAATATTTTGGCTAATCATGGGGTTGTCAGCTTTTGTCACCTCCCACTCTAGTTTTGAATATTTCGCCATTCATTCCTATGGGACCAATTTCGTCGCAAAAACGACGATATTTCGTGAACCATTCGGCGAAACGTTCCAAAAGGTAATAGCACACCAATTAAATGACATTGAACATTTCGCCATTCATTCCTATGGGACCAATATTGAAGCAAAAACGACAATATTTCGTGAACCATGCGGCGAAAAAAGTTCCACAAAGTAATAGCTCACCAATTAAATGACATTGAACATTTCGCCATTCAATCCTATGGGACCAATTTCGCCGCAAAAACGACGATATTTCGTGAACCACAAAGTAATAGCACACCAATCGGGAACAATCCGCACGTTTGGGTATATTTCTTGTCTATGTAGTGTAAAAACTGTGGGAGGAGTCTACAAGCATTATCAAGTCTAGCAGATGAAGTCACATGCATTTGGGGTGTCTCAGCATCTTGTGTTTACAACCACTGTTTTCTAGCAACGCTCATGCCCTGTTTATGCTTCACAAATACTGCTCAATACACAATAGATAGGATAATGATAGATTTAACAACTGTGCAGTAATTCAAATGGCCGTATTTTAAAAACTATACATCCTACAGCGAAGATCTTTATATTGTGAGAATCACAAGACCCAGACCTAGATTTTGATGTATATTATGTCTCTGAAATAATAAAAATGGAGGCACGGTCGCAGTTTAGAAATTGCCCTTCAAATTTGAAGGGGCTAGGGTGTAGTTTCAATGAATGTCAATTGGACGGCGTGAGTTGCAAACAAATGGTCATATTGTGAAAACTATCAGGACTATGGCTTAGCCGTGGACATGTTTAGTGGCAGCAGGGATAGCTGAACGTTTTGATATAAGATTTGTTTAGGTGGGCTTGAAAATGAGGGAGTGGTGGCAGTTTAGAAATCATGTTCTGATTTTTCAGCTTTTGTCACCTCCCACGCTAGCTTCCCCATTCATTCCTATGGGACCAATTTCGCCGCAAAAACGACGATATTTCGTGAACCATTCGGCGAAACATTCCACAAAATAATAGCACACCATTCGGGAACAATCTGCACGTTTCGGTATATTACTTGTCTATGTAGTGTAAAAATTGTGGGAGGAGTTAGGGTGGTAAATTTGGCTATAATAATAATAAGAACTAGAAAAGGTACAATTTCTGGGGAAATTGTGAAAGTGTTCTTGCCTCTACAACTGGAGTGGGCGGAGTAACTGGGTGGGGTGGAGTGGCTTGAGTAACTGTGAAAAGTGTTAAAAAGCTTAATATTTTAAAAAGTATAAATAGTAGTAAAAAAGTTCCATCATTCGCTGAAAGAGCTGAACATTTTTTTGAAAAGTAATTTTTTTTTTCAAAAATGAATTTTTTTTAATCAAAAATGATTTTTTTTTCTTCAAAAATGATTTTTTTTTTCAAAAGTAATTTTTTTTTTCAAAGGTAATTTTTTTTTTCAAAAATGAATTTTTTTATTTCAAAAATAATTTTTTTTTCGAAATTATTATTTTTTTTAAAGTAATTTTTTTTTCAAAAATAATTTTTTTTTTCAAAAATATTTTTTTTTTTCAAATATATTTTTTTTTCAAAAATAATTTTTTTTTTAAAAGAAATTTTTTTTTCAAAAATATTTTTTTTTTTCAAAAATAATTTTTTTTTTTTTCAAAAAAATTTTTTTTTTCAAAAATATATTTTTTTTTTTTCAAAAATGATTTTTTTTTTCAAAAATTATTTTTTTACTTTTTTCAAAAATTTTTTTTTTTTTCAAAAATATTTTTTTTTTTACATGGGGCGGTCATAATGTTTTGGCTGATCATGGGGTGGTCATAATGTTTTGGCTGATCATGGGGTTGTCAGCTTTTGTCACTTCCCACTCTAGTTTTGAACATTTCGCCATTCATTCCTATGGGACCAATTTCGCCGCAAAAACGTCATTTCGTGGACCATTCGGCAAAACATTCCACAAAGTAATAAAACACCAATCGGGAACAATCCGCTCGTTTCGGTATATTATTTGTCTCTGTAGTGTGAAAACTGTGGGAGGAGTCTACAAGCATTATCAAGTCTAGCAGATGAAGTCACATGCATTTGGAGTGTCTCAGCATCTTGTGTTTACAACCACTGTTTCCTAGCAACGCTCATGCCCTGTTTATGCTTCCCAAATACTGCTTCATCAAAACTGCCCCATCAGAATTACCCCATCAAAACTGTCCCATCATATTCCTCTATTATAAATCAGTACATGGTGTGTCTGTCCCCTCCCCCGGGCTCTGTAATCAGAGCTGAGATGCTCCAGCCACCTTCCCCCCCTGTGTATAACAGAAGCTTTGGTAACCATGGCAACAAAACAAACACTAACAGTACACTCTGATTAATGGCTAAAATTTCCTGAAATGACCTCTAAACAAATGGCCGTATTTTAAAAACTATACATCCTACAGCGAAGATCTTTATATTGTGAGAATCACAAGACCCAGACCTAGATTTTGATGTATAGTATGTCTCTGAAATATTAAAAATGAAGGCACAGTCGCAGTTTAGAAATTGCCCTTCAAATTTGGAGGGGGCTAGAGTGTAGTTTCAATGAATGTCAATGGACGGCGTGAGTTGCAAACAAATGGTCATATTGTGAAAACTATCAGGACTATGGCTTAGCCGTGGACATGTTTAGTGGCAGCAGGGATAGCTGAACGTTTTGATATAAGATTTGTGTAGGTGGGCTTGAAAATGAGGGAGTGGCGGCAGTTTAGAAATCATGTTCTGATTTTCCAGCTTTTGTCATCTCCCACTCTAGTTTCCCCATTCATTCCTATGGGACCAATTTCGCCGCAAAAACGACGATATTTCGTGAACCATTCGGCGAAACGTTCCACAAAGTAATAGCACACCATTCGGGAACAATCCGCACGTTTCGGTATATTACTTGTCTATGTAGTGTAAAAACTGTGGGAGGAGTTAGGGTGGTAAATTTGGCTATAATAATAAGAATAATATATATGTGAGATAACAGTAAGTGGTCTTGCTATGCAAGAACACTTAATAACTAGAAAAGGTACAATTTCTGGGGAAATTGTGAAAAGTGTTCTTGCCTCTACATCTGGAGTGAGCGGAGTAACTGGGGGGAGTGCCTGGAGTAACTGTTGTGTGGTTGGAGTAACTGTGGAAAGGTTGAACTGGGCAGATGGGCAGAGTAACTGTGTGGAGTGTTTGTAGTGAGTAAAGATAGTAAACATTACACTAACCAATTGATTGATCAAATTTAAAAAGTGCACAAGTGCTAATGATGTAGAAGGTAGAAATATCGGTAAATGACTTTGTCGGACACAGACTTAAGGGTTACCAGGATTTATTCCGCCCCAGCCAAAGCATAGCACCTGACGGACTCGCGTCCCAAAATCAAGTGTGTCAAAAACAGTTTACACAGAGTACATATAATTTCAATATATTGCATCACAAGCGAACTGGCGGTATATTTCCGTTATACATTAACATTAACATTAACATTTTGAACAGTCAACTTTTTGAACTTTTTGGATACAAGGCAATTCATTAAAGCATATACTTTAAACCCTTACAAATTTTCAGTTTCTCTGCAGTTTTGCTCCTTGCTGTTTCTTTGTCTTACTAATCAGCAAGCAGGCTATAGCACAGGAAGGAGAGGGTGAGTGTGATGAGGACAGTGTGATAGGGCGAGCTGACGTGCTGCATCTACCGTCTGTAGGACGGGTGATCGTTTTAGCCAGCCGGCTTCTTATGCTTATTTGAATCTGCTACACTGTAAGTGTTATTTTAATTCTTTTAATAAACCTCAAAACCAGGATTACGCTATGTTGTTTCCCTCTCTTTTCCCGGGGTACCCCTAAATGAGAACAACCCCCCAGCTAGGAGTCTTTTATTAATCTCCATGATAAGAGTGATTTCCTGTGACTTGGTGGACTAGTGGTATCATCACCCTTTGGCTGTATGAAGTGGCATGTCGTTTCCTAGAAGCCCATCCAATGAAAGGCCCTGACCGGGTTAAGGTCGCAAGCCCCCTTGTGCTTGCCGTTTGGTAAGCGCGCATTTTATTTTCAGCTACCACCGTGGTGCGGTGGAGGAATTTTTCCTATTTTACATTTCCTGCTTTAAAAAAATGGGGTCTGAGCCTATGTATTTTCACAACATTTATTTGGACTTTATTCACTGTGTTAGGACTGTCCAGTGAACACTTATTGATTTAGGTTTCAAGAACTGTGTTAGTTATTTAATTTGGGTTCTAACCAATTAGTCCTATTCAACACTGGTACTAGTATTTACTCCTATTTACAGCGCTGCTATATTTGTTATATTGTTGTATTAGTGTGTGTATCTCACATAGAGTGGCTGCTTTTGTTATTATGTAGTTTTTTTTAATTTTTTTTCACTAAGTTATTTTCATCACTATTTTGGTTATCCCCTATTTGGTCATTCACAATATTTCACGAACAGGTACCCTTTTTGGGTGCACTACAGCGCGGTATTCCTCTTACTATATGATGAGGACAGATGTCTGTGATGGATGGGGGGGAGTAAGTGAGTTCAGTGTCTAACAAGTACACCGAACATGAAATATAGAGAATGATGTTTAGCTAATTGTAAATGGTCCCACATAACTATGGCCACGTAAACTGACCCTCATTGCCACTTTATCTGTTTGATGACCACTGTCTCACAACCACTGTTTCCTGGCAACACTCATGCCCTGTTTATGCAGGCTCTAAGCGTGTTCACAACCACTGCTCAAAACACAATACACAGGATAATGGTAGCTGTAATAACTGTGCAGTACTCCTGACTGGAGACACTGCTGCACCCTGGAGATGTAAATGTGATCCAACAGTGTGTTTTTTTCTGTGGTGGCTGCCCAGACCAGTTGAGTATATCCTCTTGAGTGAAGAAGGTCAGATATTGGCTTCTTTTCTCTGCACAGAAAATCTTCATTGAAATCTCCACAGAGTATTATAGGTTGGCAATCCATTATTTCCAAAGATTCCAAGAGGCCCAGCAGGTTAGTAAGGAATTGGCCAATACTGTAATCCGGTGGCCTGTAAACGACAGCGATCAAAGCTTGTACAGGGGACTCCAGTTTGACAACCAAGAACTCCAAGTCAGTCACATTGTGATGATACTGCTTTTCATAGGCCTTGAAATGGTTTCTGACATACAAGGCAACACCTCCGCCACTTTTACTTGCAATGTCAGGAAGGTTTGTGTACGAGAGGTGTCTGTTGCGTTTGAACAGGTTGTAGCCCTCCAGCTGGAGACTTTCAGCAACAGAAGAGCCTGAGAGATGAGTTTCAGTGAAACATAAAACATCTCCAAGTGTCAACTCATGGTGAGATTTGATATCTTCAATGTGAGCTGGTAATCCTTCCGTGTTGTGATGGATAATTGTTAATGTTTGCTGTTTGTCTGTTGTCTGTAGAAACTTTAAGAGGGGCATAACACTTTCCAGTGATGCATTCTTCATTGAATCCAGGGAAGCTGTGATTTCAGGATCAGCAAAGATCTTCTTCTCATCAAAGTCGGTTATGTACAGTCCTTGTAGTGTAGTCGTTCTACTCAGAGCAACATAGGCCATTCCCGGTTGGAAGACCCGTTTCAATGAGACCACTGCCGACTGTATCGACATCCCCTGACACTTATGAATCGTACATCCAAAAGCCAACTTCAGGGGGAACTGCCTGCGAACAACTCCTTTCTGTCTCAGGTTTTCCTCTACCCTTTCTATGTACACCAAGTTGTCAGCATCACAAGACGACTTGTTACGGTATCTCTGTCCTGCATTTGGATTGTCCAGCACAAGCCCAAGCTTGTTTACCGTAGTAGCACCATTCTCAGTCTGGATGATTATTCTTGCAATCTTGCCAAATGTCCCGTTAACAAGCCCGTCTTCTACATCAATGTTTCTTGTGATCATGATACGGGCACCTTCAGCTGCTTGCAGTGTGTCAATCAGATTGTCTTTGTGTCCTTTGAAAGGTTGGTGTTGCCTCAGCATCACTCCTGTCTTAGGGTCTTTTCTGTAATCGTCGGCATCTATGTTGGTGACGTTTGAATGGAGAACAGACACAGTTGCAGCATTATGTTTGTGAACCTCTTTGTTGGTGGCAAATATGTGTAGCACGTCATTAGGGCAGTGGGTGGGATCTGTAAAAGCCTGAGCAAGCAGAGCTTTGTCATCATTGCTTAAGGTGCCAGTCTTCTGCTTGACTCTGATTCTATTCAAAAGCTCAGCAAATGAAATGTCTTCCTTCTGTCGCATGATCTCTGTCAGCGTGATCATCTGAAAGTTGTCTTTCCAGACGTCATTGGTATTTTCCTCAAACACGCAGAGTGGCTTACTTTTTCCCAGCGGGGGGACCTGGTAAAAGTCTCCTACTGCTAGTACTGACATACCACCAAAAGGTTTCTTACTGCCTTTGATTTGCTGTAATCTCCAGTTGATGTAGGCAAACAGGGGCTTTGAAATCATTGACACCTCGTCAATAACAATGATCTCCGCATTTGACAGCTGTGCCCTCACTTCATCTATTAGATTTCCAAGTCCTTGGTAGGGTGGCTTCAAGCTTCTTGGCAACTTCAGCAGAGAATGCAATGTGTTGCCTGAAATGTTGAAAGCTGCTGTTCCTGTAAATGCAGTTAGTAAAACGCTGGGCATGGATATGTCTGCTTCCTCACGTAGTCTGGTAAGTTTACAGAGTATCTTTGTCGCCTCAGCATAGATGCACTTTATCAGGTGTGATTTGCCTGTCCCTGCACCACCAGTGACAAAGTAATAGAATGGGCCAGGATTTAGGCCACGCACACGGTTAGTGCACCAGTCACAAACTGAGTAGAATGTCTGAGCTTGTGTCCGGTTAAGGTTTCTGTACATTTTCCGAAGGAAATCAGGGCACATTTGTGGGGCTTTCACAGTAAGCGCAATTCCACCTGTTTGTTTGTGACGTGTATACTCCGGAACATCATCTTGTTCATTCTCATGAAGTGGCTCCCCTTCTTTGCGTTCCTCTACACATTCCAACCTATCCAACTCAGCTTCTGGGGCAAAGGTGTTCCAAGCATCTTCAACAGGTCCGTTTTTTACAAAGTCATCCAAGACTTGTTCCACAATTTTGTTGTGTTGTTCGAACTTCTTTTGGTTGCTGGTAACAATTGCAGACACTGCTTGGATTGCTTCTTCTCCTGGTAAGCTCACACAGGCGCCTTTGTAAAAATCCTGGTGTGTTGGGAACCTTACAGTTTTCAGTGATGACTCTGAACGGTGGGGGAGGTACAGTTTAAGCAGTCTGCCGTAGTAGTTCTCAGGGTCCTTCTTCTCTGAGAAGCGTGCGTACCTGATGATTGCAGGCTTCCCTCTCGTGCGTTTTTGAATCATTCCCATTTCATTCAATAGGCTGACACGCTTGCTGTCTTCCTTTTGCTTGCCATCTTCCTTCTGCTTGCCATAGACAACCCTGTAATGGGATGCAAAGTCTGCCAGACACATGGACTCAAACTCTGGTGTTTCAGGTCTGGCTCTGTATTTGTCGACAAAACTCGTCATCCACACATTAAGAGAATCGGCTGGTTTGTTCTGCAATGCACTGAGCGGGAGACTCATTTTCAGTGCGTTGTCACCAGTTGGCAGAAAAACAACCTCACGTGAGCAAGACTTCATTTTCAGGCTGCACGTACGGGCCACAGACTCCTGGGCGCTGACCTCTCTGTGTTTTGAATAAGCCTGAAGAACCTCTTTCATTTCTTCTCGTTCTGTCGCTGTTTCTGGGCTCATTTCTTTGACTATTGTTTTGAGATAGTCACTCAGCTCCCGTTCTGGCTTGGATATGTAGGACAACATGTACATGATGCAACCATACTCATCAAGAATGTACTGGATGTCCATGTTGGCGTTCCAGGCCGTCAGCAAATGTGGATTATAGTTGTTCACCCAGCAGTCCTTGACATCACGCTTCATTAGAATCACGCTTGAGGAGGTCAATGCCTGAATGTAGGAGTTGTACTGATTCAAAGTCATATCACACTGTGCCAGTAGCTGTGACATGTCTTCAAGCTGCACTTTTGGGTTATTAAGCAAATCCCAGACTGGTTTCAGTTTGTTTTTGGCTGCTTGTGGTTTCATTGCACAATCTCCTTGTTCTTCTGGCATCGGGTAAGTTATCCTCGTTTTTCTAATAGGTGGCTTTGGAAATCCAAATCTGCATACTCTGTTACCTTTCTTGCATGATTTTGAATGAGATCTGCTGTGCATTTGAAGTTCTGTTACAAATCTGTGAAGTAAGGCCTGTTTGGCTTTATCAGGCAGCTGGCATGAGATGTTATGATCTATAAAGGCACACACCTTGTCATCACTGTCTTGTCCAAATATAGGAGCTCCTGCTACCCAACAGAGACAATGTATATGAGGGCTCCCTCTCGCCTGAAATTCAACCCGGTAAAAGTAATCGATAACTTCACCAATTGGCTGTGCAGGACCCAACAGCAGCTCTCGCATCAGAGCATCAACCCGTTTGTCAAACATGCGCATGGTGGTCACTGGGTTGCCTCGAAGAATGTCACACTTTTCAGCCCAGTCTAGCCCCGCAAAATCCACCTTTTGACCTTGTTGTGCCTTTATTGCCGTTATTACCTCTGGCCATCTGAATTCTGCAGCAGAGAAGGTAAGAAAAAATGTTGGCTTACCCAATTGTCTGACCATGGCTAGCAAATTCTTCAGATTTTTATCCCAGTAAGCTGGGCTCCCTCTCAGTGGTTGCATGAACCTTGTGGCATCTCGGTTTCGCACCAACCTCTCAACCTCACACTTGTCCTGTAGCAGCTTGTTGGATATTTTCCGTCCATCCCTGGTATTGGGTTTTCCTTTCCTTAACTGGATGGACATGCTGCTTTTGGCCATGTGTGTTTCTGTGACAAACTGCGCAAAGAAGAGGTAGCTTGTGTCTCTTGCAAAACGAGTATCAACACAAAAAAGCCTTGCATTAAATTACATGCTCGGGGACAGTTTGACTTGTCTTGCCTGGTCCAATGTATTCTGTCCAGTAGGGAACTGAACAGGGAAAGCCATTGCCTCAAGCCTAGGAACTTTAAAGAAGCTGACAGGTGTGTTTCCTTGTGCAGGTGCAATGCTGAATATTCCATCACCGTGTGTCAGTGCTTCCTCTCCAAGGTCAGATGGCTGCAAACAACTGTCTAGGCCAATTCCAGGTCTTAGTGTATCCTTCTCATCCTCTGCATTGGGAGGTTGTTGGTCATGGCCTTCCTGTTGCTCAGAAGCAGCCGGTAAACATGCAGACTGTACCTCTGATGGATCACAATTTTCGATGCGTTCAAGTATCTCCATCATTTCAGTTTCGTCACAACTGTCGAGTTCCATCCCATCATCATTATCATCATCATCAGCGATTGTCTCATCCACTCTAATTGAAATGTCACTGTAGTCGGGGTGTGTGTCAATGAGTTTTGACAGACCTGCTACTACATTTCCCATGTTGACATAATGAAACAGCTGGTGGCCTTTGTAAGTCAGATGTCTTTTCAGCTTGACTCTGTGTAACTGGGATTTGCTGTGCGATCTTGGTAGAGTATTGACCGTGGTTTCCACCTCGGATGGCACACACACTACAGCGCCATGTATAGCTGCCTGTCGACCTTTGGGAAGTGTGATGATCTTGGCAAATGGCAGTATTTTGGCCAAAAGTTGTCTTTCCAGCACATTCAAATCGCAGAGCTCTGGGGGAATGGGCGCCAGCTCCATGTTGTTAGCTACAGCGATGGATGCTTTGTGTCCTGCTTTTAAATGTAAATCACAGTTGTGACAAATCCATTCTTTGGTCCTTTCATCTGGTACGGTGCATTGTTCAGGTCCTTGACAGTGATTGTTGCACACATGGACATATTTCCCTGTCAAACAGGCAGCAACAATGTGTAGATTCTTCTTGTAATTGCTGTGAATGCAATGTTTCACTTGGTTAGGGAAAAGGGTGCGATGACACATCGTGCACACAAATGTTGGCCCAGCTTTAATGCATTCATGGAAAGTGGATATAGCTGTCTGCATTAGGCTGTTGTCCACTGGTTGACTGCATTCCCGCATGACACGAGTCCATCGTCTGTATTTCATTCTTATTTTGAAGGCACATTGCATCTTATGGGTTATGCGAAAATCTGCTTGAGTTTGACGCTTCATTTTCATGTAACTCATGCAATGTTGCAAGTGACGTTTTCTGAAAGCAGGATCATTATGATATTTTCTGGTGATGTATTGCTTCTGCTTCAACTTGAAATCGACATTTGTGGCATATTTTCTGGTGATGTATTGCTTCTTCTTCAAGTTGTAATCTGCATTTGTCGCATATTTTCTGGTGGTGTACTGCTTCTGTTTCAAGTTGAAATCTGCATTTGTCGCATATTTTCTGGTGATGTATTGCTTCTGCTTCAAGTTGAAATTGGCATCTGTTGCATATTTGCGAATGATATATTGCTTCTGCTTCAACTTAAAATCAGCATCTGCTCTGTATCGGCTGGTGATGTATGTCCTTTTCTTATTGGTGACAGACATCTTTGTAGCCTTGAAATCACGCCTTCTTTCATTTCTGTGTCTTGTCTTCAGTTTTTGTCGTCTCTGTGCATTTAATTTGGACAATGCCTTACTGTCCTTCCATATGCCCTGTGAGGATTTCGCATCAACTGACCGTGGAGAATGCTTGCTGGCTGGGAATCCAGTGTGTGTTACATCTTTGGTCATCTGTGTCACTTTGTTCTCCACATGCTTTGCATTATGTGGTTTGTCAGATTGCACCAGTGGGGACAGCAAACCATCTGACAGACGTCTTGCACGATGAAATGAGACTGGCATGAAGTCATACTGCAGTCCATCAATAGGGCCTCTGGTGTCTGTAAGGAGCAATTCATACAACTTATAAATCCTTGCCCCCATATCACTCAAATGTGTAAAAGTGATCATAACAGCTTTTCCTTTTCCAGTGGCAGGAAGTCCATCCTTATTTCGACTATGAGAATCAAACAGTCCATATCTCCCAGACTTGTCTCTGAACAATGCAATGCAATATGGCACTACTATAAAAAGTGCATGTGTAACATCTGCATTGAGGCACTGAAGTCTTGTGGAGAGGTCAACAAACCAACCTTGGTTGTCACCGTCTACCGTGTCTCTCATACATCCCGATAACACTGGAGATTTAACAACGTTATACTCATATTTGTCAGTGTTGACTCTGAGGGGCACTTCTTCCATTGTCAAGTGTTGATGCTGATAGACATTTCTTTGTTTTAGCTGTTTTATTGTTGAGCCATACAAGCTGTTGCCCTTCTTCAGTATTTGATCAAGATCACCCTTTCTCACATCATCAAGCTCACTGTGGTATGCCAAAAATGTCAGAGCCATGCATGTACACTGTTTGTTCCTTAACCTTCCATAGCCATGATGACCCTGATGAAATGATGCCTGCACAGAAATCTCACTTGGTACACATGGTTCTTGCATGCCATGGTTTTCAGAAGTGCCCATCACACTGTCACTGTGCTCTTGAACTTGACACTGAGTTGAACATGAAAATGACACCACAGGTTCACTATGTACCTCCTGGGCACATTCACTGTCACAAACCTCCATATCCACTATGCTGCTGTGGGGCTCCGGATCCAGTTTAGTCCAGCGTATCTTTGCAGCTTTAGATCTCTTTCCTTTAGATGGCATGATGATATTTGTGGAAGGAGCTATAATTCTCCTCAGAGCTTTGTTCGAAGAGCTATAATTCCCCTCAGAGTTGTGTTGGAGGAGGAGCTATAATTCGCCTCAGAGCTGTGTGGGAGGAGCTATAACTCCCCTCTGAGCTGTGTGGGAGGAGCAATAATGCTATAATTCCCCTCAGAGCTGTGTGGGAGGAGATACAATTCCCCTTAGTGTTGTGTGGGAGGAGCTATAATTCCCCTTAGAGCTGTGTGGGAGAAGCTATATTTCCCATCAGAGTTGTGTGGGAGAAACTATAATTCCCCTCAGAGCTGTTTAAAAGGAGCTATAATTCCCCTCACAGCGGTGTGGAAGAAACTATAATTCCTCTCAGAGTTGTGTGGGAGGAGCTCTAATTCTCCTCAGCTGTGTGGGAGGAGCTATAATGCTAAGCTGTAATTCCCCTCAGAGCTGTGTAGGAGGAGCTATAATTCCCCTCACAGCGGTGTGGGAGAAACTATAATTCCCCTCAGAGTTGTGTGGGAGGAGCTATAATGCTAAGCTATAATGCTATAATTCCCCTTTGAGCTGTGTGGGAGGAGCTATAATTCCCCTCAAAGCTGTATTGGAGGAGCTATAACTTCCCTCCAAGCTGTGTGGGAGGAGCTATAATGCTATAATTGTCCTTAGAGCTGTGTGAGAGGAGCTATAATTCCCCTCAGAGCTTTGTGATTTTTTTTTTTCAAAAATGAATATGTTTTTTTGTTTTTTCAAAAATGATTTTGTTTTTTTGTTTTTTCAAAAATGATTTTTTTAAATGATTTTTTTTTCAAAAATGAAATTTTTTTTTCAAAAATGAATTTTGTTTTTTTCAAAAATGATTTTTTTTTTAATTTTTTTTTTTTCAAAAGTAATTTTTTTTTCAAAAATATTTTTTTTTCAAAAATATTTTTTTTTTTACATGGGGCGGTCATAATGTTTTGGCTGATCATGGGGTGGTCATAATGTTTTGGCTGATCATGGGGTTGTCAGCTTTTGTCACCTCCCACTCTAGTTTTGAACATTTCGCTATTCATTCCTATGGGACCAATTTTGCCGCAAAAACGACGATATTTCGTGGACCATTCGGCGAAATGTTCCACAAAGTAATAGCACACCAATCGGGAAAAATCCGCACGTTTCGGTATATTACTTGTCTCTGTAGTGTGGAAAATGTGGGAGGAGTCTACAAGCATTATCAAGTCTAGCAGATGAAGTCACATGCATTTGGGGTGTCTCAGCATCTTGTGTTTACAACCACTGTTTCCTAGCAACATTTCCTTTTGAACATTTTGCCATTCATTCCTATGGGACCAATTTCACCGCAAAAACGACGATATTTCGTGGACCATTCGGCGAAACGTTCCACAAAGTGATAGCACACCAATCGGGAACAATCCGCACGTTTCGGTATATTACTTGTCTCTGTAGTGTAAAAACTGTGGGAGGAGTCTACAAGCATTATCAAGTCTAGCAGATGAAGTCACATGCATTTGGGGTGTCTCAGCATCTTGTGTTTACAACCACTGTTTCCTAGCAACATTTCCTTTTGAACATTTCGCCATTCATTCCTATGGGACCAATTTCGCCGCAAAAACAACGATATTTCGTGGACCATTCGGCGAAACGTTCCACAAAGTGATAGCACACCAATCGGGAACAATCCGCACGTTTCGGTATATTACTTGTCTCTGTAGTGTAAAAACTGTGGGAGGAGTCTACAAGCATTATCAAGTCTAGCAGATGAAGTCACATGCATTTGGGGTGTCTCAGCATCTTGTGTTTACAACCACTGTTTCCTAGCAACGCTCATGCCCTGTTTATGCTTCCCAAATACTACTTCATCAAAACTGCCCCATCAGAATTACCCCATCAAAACTGCCCCATCATATTCCTCTATTATAAATCAGTACATGGTGTGTCTGTCCCCTCCCCCGGGCTCTGTAATCAGCTGAGATGCTCCAGCCACCTTCCCCCCTGTGTATAACAGAAGCTTTGGTAACCATGGCAACAAAACAAACACTAACAGTACACTCTGATTAATGGCTAAAATTTCCTGAAATGACCTCTAAACAAATGGCCGTATTTTAAAAACTATACATCCTACAGCGAAGATCTTTATATTGTGAGAATCACAAGACCCAGACCTAGATTTTGATGTATAGTATGTCTGTGAAATATTAAAAATGAAGGCACGGTCGCAGTTTAGAAATTGCCCTTCAAATTTGGAGGGGGCTAGAGTGTAGTTTCAATGAATGTCAATGGACGGCGTGAGTTGCAAACAAATGGTCATATTGTGAAAACTATCAGGACTATGGCTTAGCCGTGGACATGTTTAGTGGCAGCAGGGATAGCTGAACGTTTTGATATAAGATTTGTGTAGGTGGGCTTGAAAATGAGGGAGTGGCGGCAGTTTAGAAATCATGTTCTGATTTTTCAGCTTTTGTCATCTCCCACTCTAGTTTCCCCATTCATTCCTATGGGACCAATTTCGCCGCAAAAATGACGATATTTTGTGAACCATTCGGCGAAACGTTCCACAAAGTAATAGCACACCATTCGGGAACAATCCGCACGTTTCGGTATATTACTTGTCTATGTAGTGTAAAAACTGTGGGAGGAGTTAGGGTGGTAAATTTGGCTATAATAATAAGAATAATATATATGTGAGATAACAGTAAGTGGTCTTGCTATGCAAGAACACTTAATAATATATATGTGAGATAACAGTAAGTGGTCTTGCTATGCAAGAACACTTAACTAGAAAAGGTACAATTTCTGGGGAAATTGTGAAAGTGTTCTTGCCTCTACAACTGGAGTGGGCGGAGTAACTGGGTGGGGTGGAGTGGCTTGAGTAACTGTGAAAAGTGTTAAAAAGCTTAATATTTTAAAAAGTATAAATAGTAGTAAAAAAGTTCCATCATTCGCTGAAAGAGCTGAACATTTTTTTCAAAAGTAATTTTTTTTTTCAAAAATGAATTTTTTTTAATCAAAAATGATTTTTTTTTCTTCAAAAATGATTTTTTTTTTCAAAAGTAATTTTTTTTTTTCAAAGGTAATTTTTTTTTCAAAAATGAATTTTTGTATTTCAAAAATAATTTTTTTTTCGAAATTATTATTTTTTTTAAAGTAATTTTTTTTTCAAAAATAATTTTTTTTTTTCAAAAATATTTTTTTTTTCAAATATATTTTTTTTTCAAAAATAATTTTTTTTTTTAAAAGAAATTTTTTTTTCAAAAATATTTTTTTTTTTCAAAAATAATTTTTTTTTTTCAAAAATATATTTTTTTTCAAAAATATTTTTTTTTTTTTCAAAAATGATTTTTTTTTTTTCAAAAATTATTTTTTTACTTTTTTCAAAAAATTTTTTTTTTTTTCAAAAATATTTTTTTTTTTACATGGGGCGGTCATAATGTTTTGGCTGATCATGGGGTGGTCATAATGTTTTGGCTGATCATGGGGTTGTCAGCTTTTGTCACTTCCCACTCTAGTTTTGAACATTTCGCCATTCATTCCTATGGGACCAATTTCGCCGCAAAAACGTCATTTCGTGGACCATTCGGCAAAACATTCCACAAAGTAATAACACACCAATCGGGAACAATCCGCTCGTTTCGGTATATTATTTGTCTCTGTAGTGTAAAAACTGTGGGAGGAGTCTACAAGCATTATCAAGTCTAGCAGATGAAGTCACATGCATTTGGAGTGTCTCAGCATCTTGTGTTTACAACCACTGTTTCCTAGCAACGCTCATGCCCTGTTTATGCTTCCCAAATACTGCTTCATCAAAACTGCCCCATCAGAATTACCCCATCAAAACTGCCCCATCATATTCCTCTATTATAAATCAGTACATGGTGTGTCTGTCCCCTCCCCCGGGCTCTGTAATCAGAGCTGAGATGCTCCAGCCACCTCCCCCCTGTGTATAACAGAAGCTTTGGTAACCATGGCAACAAAACAAACACTAACAGTACACTCTGATTAATGGCTAAAATTTCCTGAAATGACCTCTAAACAAATGGCCGTATTTTAAAAACTATACATCCTACAGCGAAGATCTTTATATGGTGAGAATCACAAGACCCAGACCTAGATTTTGATACATAGTATGTCTCTGCTGAAATATTAAAAATGAAGGCACAGTCGCAGTTTAGAAATTGCCCTTCAAATTTGGAGGGGGCTAGAGTGTAGTTTCAATGAATGTCAATGGACGGCGTGAGTTGCAAACAAATGGTCATATTGTGAAAACTATCAGGACTATGGCTTAGCCGTGGACATGTTTAGTGGCAGCAGGGATAGCTGAACGTTTTGATATAAGATTTGTGTAGGTGGGCTTGAAAATGAGGGAGTGGTGGCAGTTTAGAAATCATGTTCTGATTTTCCAGCTTTTGTCATCTCCCACTCTAGTTTCCCCATTCATTCCTATGGGACCAATTTCGCCGCAAAAACGACGATATTTCGTGAACCATTCGGCAAAACGTTCCACAAAGTAATAGCACACCATTCGGGAACAATCCGCACGTTTCTGTATATTACTTGTCTATGTAGTGTAAAAACTGTGGGAGGAGTTAGGGTGGTAAATTTGGCTATAATAATAAGAATAATATATATGTGAGATAATAGTAAGTGGTCTTGCTATGCAAGAACACTTAACTAGAAAAGGTACAATTTCTGGGGAAATTGTGAAAGTGTTCTTGCCTCTACAACTGGAGTGGGCGGAATAACTGGGTGGGGTGGAGTGGCTTGAGTAACTGTGAAAAGTGTTAAAAAGCTTAATATTTTAAAAAGTATAAATAGTAGTAAAAAAGTTCCATCATTCGCTGAAAAAGCTGAACATTTTTTTCAAAAGTAATTTTTTTTTTCAAAAATGAATTTTTTTAATCAAAAATGATTTTTTTTTCTTCAAAAATGATTTTTTTTTTCAAAAGTAATTTTTTTTTCAAAGGTAATTTTTTATTTCAAAAATGAATTTTTTTATTTCAAAAATAATTTTTTTTTCGAAATTATTATTTTTTTTAAAGTAATTTTTTTTTAAAAAATAATTTTTTTTTTTCAAAAATATTTTTTTTTTCAAATATATTTTTTTTTCAAAAATAATTTTTTTTTTTAAAAGAAATTTTTTTTTCAAAAATATTTTTTTTTTTCAAAAATAATTTTTTTTTTTTCAAAAATATTTTTTTTTTCAAAAATATTTTTTTTTTTTTCAAAAATTATTTTTTTTTTTCAAAAATAATTTTTTTACTTTTTTCAAAATTTTTTTTTTTTTTTTCAAAAATATTTTTTTTTTTACATGGGGCGGTCATAATGTTTTGGCTGATCATGGGGTGGTCATAATGTTTTGGCTGATCATGGGGTTGTCAGCTTTTGTCACTTCCCACTCTAGTTTTGAACATTTCGCCATTCATTCCTATGGGACCAATTTCGCCGCAAAAACGTCATTTCGTGGACCATTCGGCAAAACATTCCACAAAGTAATAACACACCAATCGGGAACAATCCGCTCGTTTCGGTATATTAGTTGTCTCTGTAGTGTGAAAACTGTGGGAGGAGTCTACAAGCATTATCAAGTCTAGCAGATGAAGTCACATGCATTTGGAGTGTCTCAGCATCTTGTGTTTACAACCACTGTTTCCTAGCAACGCTCATGCCCTGTTTATGCTTCCCAAATACTGCTTCATCAAAACTGCCCCATCAGAATTACCCCATCAAAACTGCCCCATCATATTCCTCTATTATAAATCAGTACATGGTGTGTCTGTCCCCTCCCCCGGGCTCTGTAATCAGCTGAGATGCTCCAGCCACCTCCCCCCCTGTGTATAACAGAAGCTTTGGTAACCATGGCAACAAAACAAACACTAACAGTACACTCTGATTAATGGCTAAAATTTCCTGAAATGACCTCTAAACAAATGGCCGTATTTTAAAAACTATACATCCTACAGCGAAGATCTTTATATTGTGAGAATCACAAGACCCAGACCTAGATTTTGATGTATAGTATGTCTCTGAAATATTAAAAATGAAGGCACAGTCGCAGTTTAGAAATTGCCCTTCAAATTTGGAGGGGGCTTGAGTGTAGTTTCAATGAATGTCAATGGACGGCGTGAGTTGCAAACAAATGGTCATATTGTGAAAACTATCAGGACTATGGCTTAGCCGTGGACATGTTTAGTGGCAGCAGGGATAGCTGAACGTTTTGATATAAGATTTGTGTAGGTGGGCTTGAAAATGAGGGAGTGGCGGCAGTTTAGAAATCATGTTCTGATTTTCCAGCTTTTGTCATCTCCCACTCTAGTTTCCCCATTCATTCCTATGGGACCAATTTCGCCGCAAAAACGATGATATTTCGTGAACCATTCGGCGAAACGTTCCACAAAGTAATAGCACACCATTCGGGAACAATCCGCACGTTTCGGTATATTACTTGTCTATGTAGTGTAAAAACTGTGGGAGGAGTTAGGGTGGTAAATTTGGCTATAATAATAAGAATAATATATATGTGAGATAACAGTAAGTGGTCTTACTATGCAAGAACACTTAACTAGAAAAGGTACAATTTCTGGGGAAATTGTGAAAGTGTTCTTGCCTCTACAACCGGAGTGGGCGGAGTAACTGGGTGGAGTGGCTTGAGTAACTGTTGTGTGGTCGGAGTGGCTGGAGTAACTGTGAAAAGTGTTAAAAAGCTTAATATTTTAAAAAGTATAAATAGTAGTAAAACAGTTGAAGTCCCATCATTAGCTGAAAGAGCTGAACATTTTTTTCAAAAATGTTTTTTTTTTTCAAAAATGATTTTTTTTTAAATGATTTTTTTTTTAAATGATTTTTTTTTTTTCAAAAATGATTTTTTTTATTTTTTCAAAAATATTTTTTTTTTCAAAAACATATTTTTTTTTCCAAAAATAATTTTTTTTTCAAAAATATTTTTTGTTCAAAATATTTTTTTTTAAATAATTTTTTTTTTCAAAAATAATTTTTTTTTTCAAAAATTATGAATTTTTTTTTTCAATTTTTTTTTCATAAATGATTTTTTTTTTCAAAAATGATTTTTTTGATTTTTCTCAATAATTTTTTTTTTCAAAAATAATTTTTTTTTTCAAAAAACAATTTTTTTCTTCCCAAAAATAATTTTTTTTTCAAAAATCTTTTTTGTTCAAAATATTTTTTTTTTTTCAAAATAATTTTTTTTTTTCAAAAATTTTTTTTTTTTCAAAAATTATGAATTTTTTTTTCAATTTTTTTTTCATAAATGATTTTTTTTTTTCAAAAATGATTTTTTTGATTTTTTCAAAAAAATATATATTTTTTTCAAAAAATATTTTTTTTATTGTTTCAAAAATATTTTTTTTTTAAATGATTTTTTTTTCAAAAAATATTTTTTTTATTGTTTCAAAAATATTTTTTTTTTTTCAAAAATGAATTTTTTTTTTTTTCAAAAATGAATTTTTTTTTTTTTTTCAAAACTAAATTTTTTTTTTTCATGGGGCGGTCATAATGTTTTGGCAGATCATGGGGTTGTCAGCTTTTGTCACCTCCCACTCTAGTTTTGAACATTTCGCCATTCATTCCTATGGGACCAATTTCACCGCAAAAACAACGATATTTCGTGAACCATTCGGCGAAACGTTCCACAAAGTAATATCACACCAATTAAATGACATTGAGGCCGGATTCACACTGGTATTTTTCAGCTTTTCACAAAGTTCCACAAGGTAATAGGACACCAATTAAATGACATTGAACATTTCACCATTCATTCCTATGGGACCAATGTTGCCGCAAAAACGACGATATTTCATGAACCACAAAGTAATAACACACCAATCGGGAACAATCCGCTCGTTTCGGTATATTACTTGTCTCTGTAGTGTAAAAACTATGGGAGGAGTCTACAAGCATTATCAAGTCTAGCAGATGAAGTCACATGCATTTGGGGTGTCTCAGCATCTTGTGTTTACAACCACTGTTTCCTAGCAACGCTCATGCCCTGTTTATGCTTCCCAAATACTACTTCATCAAAACTGCCCCATCAGAATTACCCCATCAAAACTGCCCCATCATATTCCTCTATTATAAATCAGTACATGGTGTGTCTGTCCCCTCCCCCTGGGCTCTGTAATCAGAGCTGAGATGCTCCAGCCACCTCCCCCCTGTGTATAACAGAAGATTTGGTAACCATGGCAACAAAACAAACACAGTACACGCTGATTAATGGCTAAAATTTCCTGAAATGACCTCTAAACAAATGGCTGTATTTTAAAAACTATACATCCTACAGCAAAGATCTTTATATTGTGAGAATCACAAGACCCAGACCTAGATTTTGATACATAGTATGTCTCTGAAATATTAAAATTGAAGGCACGGTCGCAGTTTAGAAATTGCCCTTCAAATTTGAAGGGGCTAGAGTGTAGTTTCAATGAATGTCAATGGACGGCGTGAGTTGCAAACAAATGGTCATATTGTGAAAACTATCAGGACTATGGCTTAGCCGTGGACATGTTTAGTGGCAGCAGGGATAGCTGAACGTTTTGATATAAGATTTGTGTAGGTGGGCTTGAAAATGAGGGAGTGGCGGCAGTTTAGAAATCATGTTCTGATTTTCCAGCTTTTGTCATCTCCCACTCTAGTTTCCCCATTCATTCCTATGGGACCAATTTCGCCGCAAAAATGACGATATTTCGTGAACCATTCAGCGAAACGTTCCACAAAGTAATAGCACACCATTCGGGAACAATCCGCACGTTTCGGTATATTACTTGTCTATGTAGTGTAAAAACTGTGGGAGGAGTTAGGGTGGTAAATTTGGCTATAATAATAATAAGAACTAGAAAAGGTACAATTTCTGGGGAAATTGTGAAAGTGTTCTTGCCTTTACAACTGGAGTGGGCGGAGTAACTGGGTGGGGTGGAGTGGCTTGAGTAACTGTGAAAAGTGTTAAAAAGCTTAATATTTTAAAAAGTATAAATAGTAGTAAAAAAGTTCCATCATTCGCTGAAAGAGCTGAACATTTTTTTCAAAAGTAATTTTTTTTTCAAAAATGAATTTTTTTTAATCAAAAATGATTTTTTTTTCTTCAAAAATGATTTTTTTTTTTCAAAAGTAATATTTTTTTTCAAAGGTAATTTTTTTTTCAAAAATGAATTTTTTTATTTCAAAAATAATTTTTTTTTCGAAATTATTATTTTTTTTAAAGTAATTTTTTTTTCAAAAATAATTTTTTTTTTTCAAAAATATTTTTTTTTTTCAAATATATTTTTTTTTCAAAAATAATTTTTTTTTTAAAAGAAATTTTTTTTTCAAAAATATTTTTTTTTTTCAAAAATATTTTTTTTTTACATGGGGCGGTCATAATGTTTTGGCTGATCATGGGGTGGTCATAATGTTTTGGCTGATCATGGGGTTGTCAGATTTTGTCACTTCCCACTCTAGTTTTGAACATTTCGCCATTCATTCATATGGGACCAATTTCGCCGCAAAAACGTCATTTCGTGGACCATTCGGCGAAACATTCCACAAAGTAATAACACACCAATCGGGAACAATCCGCTCGTTTCGGTATATTATTTGTCTCTGTAGTGTGAAAACTGTGGGAGGAGTCTACAAGCATTATCAAGTCTAGCAGATGAAGTCACATGCATTTGGAGTGTCTCAGCATCTTGTGTTTACAACCACTGTTTCCTAGCAACGCTCATGCCCTGTTTATGCTTCCCAAATACTACTTCATCAAAACTGCCCCATCATATTCCTCTATTATAAATCAGTACATGGTGTGTCTGTCCCCTCCCCCGGGCTCTGTAATCAGAGCTGAGATGCTCCAGCCACCTCCCCCCTGTGTATAACAGAAGCTTTGGTAACCATGGCAACAAAACAAAACAAAGTACACTCTGATTAATGGCTAAAATTTCCTGAAATGACCTCTAAACAAATGGCCGTATTTTAAAAACTATACATCCTACAGCGAAGATCTTTATATTGTGAGAATCACAAGACCCAGACCTAGATTTTGATGTATAGTATGTCTCTGAAATATTGAAATTGAAGGCACGGTCGCAGTTTAGAAATTGCCCTTCAAATTTGAAGGGGCTAGAGTGTAGTTTCAATGAATGTCAATGGACGGCGTGAGTTGCAAACAAATAGTCATATTGTGAAAACTATCAGGACTATGACTTAGCCGTGGACATGTTTAGTGGCAGCAGGGATAGCTGAACGTTTTGATATAAGATTTGTGTAGGTGGGCTTGAAAATGAGGGAGTGGCGGCAGTTTAGAAATCATGTTCTGATTTTCCAGCTTTTGTCATCTCCCACTCTAGTTTCCCCATTCATTCCTATGGGACCAATTTCGCCGCAAAAACGACGATATTTCGTGAACCATTCGGCGAAACGTTCCACAAAGTAATAGCACACCATTCGGGAACAATCCGCACGTTTCGGTATATTACTTGTCTATGTAGTGTAAAAACTGTGGGAGGAGTTAGGGTGGTAAATTTGGCTATAATAATAAGAATAATATATATGTGAGATAACAGTAAGTGGTCTTGCTATGCAAGAACACTTAATAATATATATGTGAGATAACAATAAGTGGTCTTGCTATGCAAGAACACTTAACTAGAAAAGGTACAATTTCTGGGGAAATTGTGAAAGTGTTCTTGCCTCTACAACTGGAGTGGGCGGAGTAACTGGGTGGGGTGGAGTGGCTTGAGTAACTGTGAAAAGTGTTAAAAAGCTTAATATTTTAAAAAGTATAAATAGTAGTAAAAAAGTTCCATCATTCGCTAAAAGAGCTGAACATTTTTTTCAAAAGTAATTTTTTTTTTCAAAAATGAATTTTTTTTATTCAAAAATGATTTTTTTTTCTTCAAAAATGAATTTTTTTTTCTTCAAAAATGATTTTTTTTTTCAAAAGTAATTTTTTTTTTCAAAGGTAATTTTTTTTTTCAAAAATGAATTTTTTTATTTCAAAAATAATTTTTTTTTCGAAATTATTTTTTTTTTTAAAGTAATTTTTTTTTCAAAAATAATTTTTTTTTTCAAAAATATTTTTTTTTTTCAAATATATTTTTTTTTCAAAAATAATTTTTTTTTAAAAGTAATTTTTTTTTCAAAAATAATTTTTTTTTTCAAAAATAATTTTTTTTTTTCAAAAATATTTTTTTTTTTTCAAAAATATTTTTTTTTTTACATGGGGCGGTCATAATGTTTTGGCTGATCATGGGGTGGTCATAATGTTTTGGCTGATCATGGGGTTGTCAGCTTTTGTCACCTCCCACTCTAGTTGTGAACATTTGTCCATTCATTCCTATGGGACCAATTTCGGCGCAAAAACGTCATTTCGTGGACCATTCGGCGAAACATTCCACAAAGTAATAACACACCAATCGGGAACAATCCGCACGTTTCGGTATATTACTTGTCTCTGTAGTGTAAAAACTGTGGGAGGAGTCTACAAGCATTATCAAGTCTAGCAGATGAAGTCACATGCATTTGGGGTGTCTCAGCATCTTGTGTTTACAACCACTGTTTCCTAGCAACGCTCATGCCCTGTTTATGCTTCCCAAATACTACTTCATCAAAACTGCCCCATCAGAATTACCCCATCAAAACTGCCCCATCATATTCCTCTATTATAAATCAGTACATGGTGTGTCTGTCCCCTCCCCCAGGCTCTGTAATCAGAGCTGAGATGCTCCAGCCACCTCCCCCCTGTGTATAACAGAAGCTTTGGTAACCATGGCAACAAAACAAACACAGTACACGCTGATTAATGGCTAAAATTTCCTGAAATGACCTCTAAACAAATGGCCGTATTTTAAAAACTATACATCCTACAGCGAAGATCTTTATATTGTGAGAATCACAAGACCCAGACCTAGATTTTGATGTATAGTATGTCTCTGAAATATTAAAATTGAAGGCACGGTCGCAGTTTAGAAATTGCCCTTCAAATTTGAAGGGGCTAGAGTGTAGTTTCAATGAATGTCAATGGACGGCGTGAGTTGCAAACAAATAGTCATATTGTGAAAACTATCAGGACTATGACTTAGCCGTGGACATGTTTAGTGGCAGCAGGGATAGCTGAACGTTTTGATATAAGATTTGTGTAGGTGGGCTTGAAAATGAGGGAGTGGCGGCAGTTTAGAAATCATGTTCTGATTTTCCAGCTTTTGTCATCTCCCACTCTAGTTTCCCCATTCATTCCTATGGGACCAATTTCGCCGCAAAAACGACGATATTTCGTGAACCATTCGGCGAAACGTTCCACAAAGTAATAGCACACCATTCGGGAACAATCCGCACGTTTCGGTATATTACTTGTCTATGTAGTGTAAAAACTGTGGGAGGAGTTAGGGTGGTAAATTTGGCTATAATAATAAGAATAATATATATGTGAGATAACAGTAAGTGGTCTTGCTATGCAAGAACACTTAATAATATATATGTGAGATAACAATAAGTGGTCTTGCTATGCAAGAACACTTAACTAGAAAAGGTACAATTTCTGGGGAAATTGTGAAAGTGTTCTTGCCTCTACAACTGGAGTGGGCGGAGTAACTGGGTGGGGTGGAGTGGCTTGAGTAACTGTGAAAAGTGTTAAAAAGCTTAATATTTTAAAAAGTATAAATAGTAGTAAAAAAGTTCCATCAATCGCTAAAAGAGCTGAACATTTTTTTCAAAAGTAATTTTTTTTTTCAAAAATGAATTTTTTTTATTCAAAAATGATTTTTTTTTCTTCAAAAATGAATTTTTTTTTCTTCAAAAATGATTTTTTTTTTCAAAAGTAATTTTTTTTTTCAAAGGTAATTTTTTTTTTCAAAAATGAATTTTTTTATTTCAAAAATAATTTTTTTTTCGAAATTATTTTTTTTTTTAAAGTAATTTTTTTTTCAAAAATAATTTTTTTTTTCAAAAATATTTTTTTTTTTCAAATATATTTTTTTTTCAAAAATAATTTTTTTTTAAAAGTAATTTTTTTTTCAAAAATATTTTTTTTTTTCAAAAATAATTTTTTTTTTTCAAAAATAATTTTTTTTTTTTCAAAAATATTTTTTTTTTTTCAAAAATATTTTTTTTTTTACATGGGGCGGTCATAATGTTTTGGCTGATCATGGGGTGGTCATAATGTTTTGGCTGATCATGGGGTTGTCAGCTTTTGTCACCTCCCACTCTAGTTGTGAACATTTGTCCATTCATTCCTATGGGACCAATTTCGGCGCAAAAACGTCATTTCGTGGACCATTCGGCGAAACATTCCACAAAGTAATAACACACCAATCGGGAACAATCCGCACGTTTCGGTATATTACTTGTCTCTGTAGTGTAAAAACTGTGGGAGGAGTCTACAAGCATTATCAAGTCTAGCAGATGAAGTCACATGCATTTGGGGTGTCTCAGCATCTTGTGTTTACAACCACTGTTTCCTAGCAACGCTCATGCCCTGTTTATGCTTCCCAAATACTACTTCATCAAAACTGCCCCATCAGAATTACCCCATCAAAACTGCCCCATCATATTCCTCTATTATAAATCAGTACATGGTGTGTCTGTCCCCTCCCCCAGGCTCTGTAATCAGAGCTGAGATGCTCCAGCCACCTCCCCCCTGTGTATAACAGAAGCTTTGGTAACCATGGCAACAAAACAAACACAGTACACGCTGATTAATGGCTAAAATTTCCTGAAATGACCTCTAAACAAATGGCCGTATTTTAAAAACTATACATCCTACAGCGAAGATCTTTATATTGTGAGAATCACAAGACCCAGACCTAGATTTTGATGTATAGTATGTCTCTGAAATATTAAAATTGAAGGCACGGTCGCAGTTTAGATATTGCCCTTCAAATTTGAAGGGGCTAGAGTGTAGTTTCAATGAATGTCAATGGACGGCGTGAGTTGCAAACAAATGGTCATATTGTGAAAACTATCAGGACTATGGCTTAGCCGTGGACATGTTTAGTGGCAGCAGGGATAGCTGAACGTTTTGATATAAGATTTGTGTAGGTGGGCTTGAAAATGAGGGAGTGGCGGCAGTTTAGAAATCATGTTCTGATTTTCCAGCTTTTGTCATCTCCCACTCTAGTTTCCCCATTCATTCCTATGGGACCAATTTCGCCGCAAAAATGATGATATTTCGTGAACCATTCGGCGAAACGTTCCACAAAGTAATAGCACACCATTCGGGAACAATCCGCACGTTTCGGTATATTACTTGTCTATGTAGTGTAAAAACTGTGGGAGGAGTTAGGGTGGTAAATTTGGCTATAATAATAATAAGAACTAGAAAAGCTACAATTTCTGGGGAAATTGTGAAAAGTGTTCTTGCCTCTACAACTGGAGTGGGCGGAGTAACTGGGTGGAGTGGCTTGAGTAACTATTTTAAAAAGTATCAATAGTAGTAAAAAAGTTGAAGAAGTCCCATAATTAGCTGAAAGAGCTGAACATTTTTTTCAAAAATGAATTTTATTTTTTTTTCAAAAATGATTTTTTTTTCACAAATGATTTTTTTTTTCAAAAAATTTTTTTTTTTTAAATGATTTTTTTTTTTCAAAATTTTTTTTTAAATGAATTTTATTTTTTTTTTCAAAAATGAATTTTATTTTTTCAAAAATGATTTTTTTTTTTCAAAAATGATTTTTTTTTTCAAAAATTATTTTTTTTTTCAAAAATTATTTTTTATTTTTTCAATATACCAGTGTGAATCCGGCCTCAAAAAATCATTTTTGAAAAAAAAAAAATCATTTTTGAAAAAAAAAATCATTTTTGAAAAAAAAAAATCATTTTTGAAAAAATAAAATTCATTTTTGAAAAAAAAAATAAAATTCATTTAAAAAAAAAAAAATTTTGAAAAAAAAAATCATTTAAAAAAAAAAAATTTTTGAAAAAAAAAATCATTTGTGAAAAAAAAATCATTTTTTTCACAAATGAATTTTATTTTTTTTTTTTCAAAAAGGATTTTTTTTTTTTTTTCAAAAATATATATTTTTTTTATTAGGCGGTCATAATGTTTTTTCTGATCATGGGGTGGTCATAATGTTTTGGCTGATCATGGGGTTGTCAGCTTTTGTCACCTCCCACTCTAGTTTTGAACATTTCGCCATTCATTCCTATGGGACCAATTTCGTCGCAAAAACGACGATATTTCGTGAACCATTTGGCGAAACGTTCCACAAAGTAATAGCACACCAATTAAATGACATTGAGGCCGGATTCACACTGGTATTTTCCAGCTTTTCACACAGTTCCACAAGGTAATAGCACACCAATTAAATGACATTGAACATTTCGCCATTCATTCCTATGGGACCAATTTCGCTGCAAAAACTACAATATTTCGTGGACCATTCGGCGAAATGTTCCACAAAGTAATAGCACACCAATCGGGAACAATCCACACCTTCGGTATATTACTGTCTATGTAGTTTAAAAGCTGTGGGAGGAGTTAGGGTGGTATGATCATGGGGTTGTCAGCTTTTGTCACCTCCCACTCTAGTTTTGAACATTTCGCCATTCATTCCTATGGGACCAATTTCGCCGCAAAAACGACGATATTCCGTGAACCATTCGGCGAATGTGTAAAAACTGTGGGAGGAGTTAGGGTGGTAAATTATCAGCATTATCAAGCCTCGCAGATGAAGGTATGGCCACATGCATTTGGGGGGTTTCAGCATCTTGTGTTTACAACCACTGTTTCCTAGCAATGCTCATGTACTGTTTATGCTTCACACGCACTGCTCAATACACAACACAATGTAATTTCTACACAATACAATTCCAATCAAAACTGCCCCATCATATTGCCACCACCAAAACTGCCCCATCATATTGCCACCATCAAAACTGCCCCATCAGAATTGCCCTATCAGAACCGCCCCATCATAATTGCCCCATTAAAACTGCCCCATCAGAATTGCCCTATCAAAACTGCCCCATCATAATTGCCCCATTAAAACTGTCCCATCATAATTGCCCCTCCAAAACTGCCCCATCATATTGCCACCATCAAAACTGCCCCATCAGAATTGCCCTATCAAAACTGCCCCATCATAATTGCCCCATTAAAACTGCCCCATCAGAATTGCCCTATCAAAACTGCCCCATCATATTCCTCTATTATAAATCAGTACATGGTGTGTCTGTCCCCTCCCCCGGGCTCTGTAATCAGAGCTGAGATGCTCCAGCCACCTCCCCCTGTGTATAACAGAAGCTTTGGTAACCATGGCAACAAAACAAACACAGTACACTCTTATTAATGGCTAAAATTTCCTGAAATGACCTCTAAACAAAAAGCTTTTTCCCAAAAACTATAAATCCTACAGCGAAGATCTTTATATTGTGAGAATCACAGGACCCAGACCTATATTTTGATGTATAGTATGTCTCTGAAATATTAAAAATAAAGGCACAGTCGCAGTTTAGAAATTGCCCTTCAAATTTGGAGGGGTCTAGAGTGTAGTTTCAATGAATGTCAATGGACGGCGTGAGTTGCAAACAAATGGTCATATTGTGAAAACTATCAGGACTATGGCTTATCCGTGGACATGTTTAGTGGCAGCAGAGATAGCTGAACGTTTTGATATAAGATTTGTGTAGGTGGGCTTGAAAATGAGGGAGTGGCGGCAGTTTAGAAATCATGTTCTGATTTTTCAGTTTTTGTCACCTCCCACTCTAGTTTCCCCCTTCATTCCTATGGGACCAATTTCACCGCAAAAACGACGATATTTTGTGAACCATTCGGCGAAACGTTCCACAAAATAATAGCACACCATTTGGGAACAATCCACACGTTTCGGTATATTACTTGTCTATGTAGTGTAAAATCTGTGGGAGGAGTTAGGGTGATAAATTTGGCTATAATAATAATAATAACTAGAAAAGGTACAATTTCTGGGGAAATTGTGAAAGTGTTCTTGCCTCTACAACTGGAGTGGGCGGAGTAACTGGGTGGGGTGGAGTAGCTTGAGTAACTGTGAAAAGTGTTAAAAAGCTTAATATTTTAAAAAGTATAAATAGTAGTAAAAAAGTTCCATCATTCGCTGAAAGAGCTGAACATTTTTTTCAAAAGTAATTTTTTTTTTCAAAAATGAATTTTTTTTATTCAAAAATGATTTTTTTTTCTTCAAAAATGAATTTTTTTTTTCAAAAGTAATTTTTTTTTTCAAAGGTAATTTTTTTTTCAAAAATGAATTTTTTTATTTCAAAAATAATTTTTTTTTCGAAATTATTTTTTTTTTAAAGTAATTTTTTTTTCAAAAATAATTTTTTTTTTTAAAAAATATTTTTTTTTTTCAAATATATTTTTTTTTTCAAAAATAATTTTTTTTTTAAAAGTAATTTTTTTTTCAAAAATATTTTTTTTTTCAAAAATTATTTTTTTTTTTTTTTCAAAAATTTTTTTTTTTTTTCAAAAATATTTTTTTTTTTTTTCAAAAATAATTTTTTTTTTCAAAAATAATTTTTTTTTTTCAAAAATATTTTTTTTTTCAAATATATTTTTTTTTCAAAAATAATTTTTTTTTTAAAAGAAATTTTTTTTTCAAAAATATTTTTTTTTTTCAAAAATAATTTTTTTTTTTTCAAAAATATTTTTTTTTTTCAAAAATTATTTTTTTACTTTTTTCAAAAATTTTTTTTTTTTTTCAAAAATATTTTTTTTTTTACATGGGGCGGTCATAATGTTTTGGCTGATCATGGGGTGGTCATAATGTTTTGGCTGATCATGGGGTTGTCAGCTTTTGTCACTTCCCACTCTAGTTTTGAACATTTCGCCATTCATTCCTATGGGACCAATTTCACCGCAAAAACGTCATTTCGTGGACCATTTGGCAAAACATTCCACAAAGTAATAACACACCAATCGGGAACAATCCGCTCGTTTCGGTATATTATTTGTCTCTGTAGTGTGAAAACTGTGGGAGGAGTCTACAAGCATTATCAAGTCTAGTAGATGAAGTCACGTGCATTTGGAGTGTCTCAGCATCTTGTGTTTACAACCACTGTTTCCTAGCAACGCTCATGCCCTGTTTATGCTTCCCAAATACTGCTTCATCAAAACTGCCCCATCAGAATTACCCCATCAAAACTGCCCCATCATATTCCTCTATTATAAATCAGTACATGGTGTGTCTGTCCCCTCCCCCGGGCTCTGTAATCAGCTGAGATGCTCCAGCCACCTTCCCCCCCTGTGTATAACAGAAGCTTCGGTAACCATGGCAACAAAACAAACACTAACAGTACACTCTGATTAATGGCTAAAATTTCCTGAAATGACCTCTAAACAAATGGCCATATTTTAAAAACTATACATCCTACAGCGAAGATCTTTATATTGTGAGAATCACAAGACCCAGACCTAGATTTTGATGTATAGTATGTCTCTGAAATATTAAAAATGAAGGCACGGTCGCAGTTTAGAAATTGCCCTTCAAATTTGGAGGGGGCTAGAGTGTAGTTTCAATGAATGTCAATGGACGGCGTGAGTTGCAAACAAATGGTCATATTGTGAAAACTATCAGGACTATGGCTTAGCCGTGGACATGTTTAGTGGCAGCAGGGATAGCTGAACGTTTTGATATAAGATTTGTGTAGGTGGGCTTGAAAATGAGGGAGTGGCGGCAGTTTAGAAATCATGTTCTGATTTTCCAGCTTTTGTCATCTCCCACTCTAGTTTCCCCATTCATTCCTATGGGACCAATTTCGCCGCAAAAACGACGATATTTCGTGAACCATTCGGCGAAACGTTCCACAAAGTAATAGCACACCATTCGGGAACAATCCGCACGTTTCGGTATATTACTTGTCTATGTAGTGTAAAAACTGTGGGAGGAGTTAGGGTGGTAAATTTGGCTATAATAATAAGAATAATATATATGTGAGATAACAGTAAGTGGTCTTGCTATGCAAGAACACTTAACTAGAAAAGGTACAATTTCTGGGGAAATTGTGAAAGTGTTCTTGCCTCTACAACTGGAGTGGGCGGAGTAACTGGGTGGGGTGGAGTGGCTTGAGTAACTGTGAAAAGTGTTAAAAAGCTTAATATTTTAAAAAGTATAAATAGTAGTAAAAAAGTTCCATCATTCGCTGAAAGAGCTGAACATTTTTTTCAAAAGTAATTTTTTTTTTCAAAAATGAATTTTTTTTAATCAAAAATGATTTTTTTTTCTTCAAAAATGATTTTTTTTTTCAAAAGTAATTTTTTTTTTCAAAGGTAATTTTTTTTTTCAAAAATGAATTTTTTTTATTTCAAAAATAATTTTTTTTTCGAAATTATTATTTTTTTTAAAGTAATTTTTTTTTTCTAATATATTTTTTTTTCTAAAATAATTTGTTTTTTAAAAGAAATTTTTTTTTCAAAAATTTTTTTTTTTTTCAAAAATAATTTTTTTTTTTCAAAAATATTTTTTTTTTTTTCAAAAATTATTTTTTTACTTTTTTCAAAAATGTTTTTTTTTTTCAAAAATATTTTTTTTTTTACATGGGGCGGTCATAATGTTTTGGCTGATCATGGGGTGGTCATAATGTTTTGGCTGATCATGGGGTTGTCAGCTTTTGTCACTTCCCACTCTAGTTTTGAACATTTCGCCATTCATTCCTATGGGACCAATTTCGCCGCAAAAACGTCATTTCGTGGACCATTCGGCAAAACATTCCACAAAGTAATAACACACCAATCGGGAACAATCCGCTCGTTTCGGTATATTATTTGTCTCTGTAGTGTGAAAACTGTGGGAGGAGTCTACAAGCATTATCAAGTCTAGCAGATGAAGTCACATGCATTTGGAGTGTCTCAGCATCTTGTGTTTACAACCACTGTTTCCTAGCAACGCTCATGCCCTGTTTATGCTTCCCAAATACTGCTTCATCAAAACTGCCCCATCAGAATTACCCCATCAAAACTGCCCCATCATATTCCTCTATTATAAATCAGTACATGGTGTGTCTGTCCCCTCCCCCAGGCTCTGTAATCAGAGCTGAGATGCTCCAGCCACCTTCCCCCCCTGTGTATAACAGAAGCTTTGGTAACCATGGCAACAAAACAAACACTAACAGTACACTCTGATTAATGGCTAAAATTTCCTGAAATGACCTCTAAACAAATGGCCGTATTTTAAAAACTATACATCCTACAGCGAAGATCTTTATTTTGTGAGAATCACAAGACCCAGACCTAGATTTTGATGTATAGTATGTCTCTGAAATATTAAAAATGAAGGCACAGTCGCAGTTTAGAAATTGCCCTTCAAATTTGGAGGGGGCTAGAGTGTGGTTTCAATGAATGTCAATGGACGGCGTGAGTTGCAAACAAATGGTCATATTGTGAAAACTATCAGGACTATGGCTTAGCCGTGGACATGTTTAGTGGCAGCAGGGATAGCTGAACGTTTTGATATAAGATTTGTGTAGGTGGGCTTGAAAATGAGGGAGTGGCGGCAGTTTAGAAATCATGTTCTGATTTTCCAGCTTTTGTCATCTCCCACTCTAGTTTCCCCATTCATTCCTATGGGACCAATTTCGCCGCAAAAACGACGATATTTCGTGAACCATTCGGCGAAACGTTCCACAAAGTAATAGCACACCATTCGGGAACAATTCGCACGTTTCGGTATATTACTTGTCTATGTAGTGTAAAAACTGTGGGAGGAGTTAGGGTGGTAAATTTGGCTATAATAATAAGAATAATATATATGTGAGATAACAGTAAGTGGTCTTGCTATGCAAGAACACTTAACTAGAAAAGGTACAATTTCTGGTGAAATTGTGAAAGTGTTCTTGCCTCTACAACTGGAGTGGGCGGAGTAACTGGGTGGAGTGGCTTGAGTAACTGTTGTGTGGTTGGAGTGGCTGGAGCTCCTGTGAAAAGCGTTAAAAAGCTTAATATTTTAAAAAGTATAAATAGTAGTAAAAAAGTTGAAGTCTCATCATTAGCTGAAAGAGCACAAACATTTTTTTTTTCAAAAATGATTTTTTTTTTCAAAAGTGATTTTTTTTTCAAAAATATATATTTTTTTTTTTTCAAAAAATTTTTTTTTTCAAAAATATATTTTTTTTTTCAAAAATATATTTTTTTTTTCAAAAATATATATTTTTTTTCAAAATGATTTTTTTTTTCAAAAATGATTTTTTTTTTTTTTTTCAAAAATATTTTTTTTTTACATGGGGCGGTCATAATGTTTTGGCTGATCATGGGGTGGTCATAATGTTTTGGCTGATCATGGGGTTGTCAGCTTTTGTCACCTCCCACTCTAGTTTTGAACATTTCGCCATTCATTCCTATGGGACCAATTTCGCCGCAAAAACGTCATTTCGTTGACCATTCGGCGAAACATTCCACAAAGTAATAACACACCAATCGGGAACAATCCGCTCGTTTCGGTATATTACTTGTCTCTGTAGTGTAAAAACTGTGGGAGGAGTCTACAAGCATTATCAAGTCTAGCAGATTAAGTCACATGCATTTGGGGTGTCTCAGCATCTTGTGTTTACAACCACTGTTTCCTAGCAACGCTCATGCCCTGTTTATGCTTCCCAAATACTACTTCATCAAAACTGCCCCATCAGAATCACCCCATCAAAACTGCCCCATCATATTCCTCTATTATAAATCAGTACATGGTGTGTCTGTCCCCTCCCCCGGGCTCTGTAATCAGAGCTGAGATGCTCCAGCCACCTCCCCCCTGTGTATAACAGAAGCTTTGGTAACCATGGCAACAAAACAAACAAAGTACACTCTGATTAATGGCTAAAATTTCCTGAAATGACCTCTAAACAAATGGCCGTATTTTAAAAACTATACATCCTACAGCGAAGATCTTTATATTGTGAGAATCACAAGACCCAGACCTAGATTTTGATGTATAGTATGTCTCTGAAATATTAAAAATGAAGGCACGGTCGCAGTTTAGAAATTGCCCTTCAAATTTGAAGGGGCTAGAGTGTAGTTTCAATGAATGTCAATGGACAGCGTGAGTTGCAAACAAATGGTCATATTGTGAAAACTATCAGGACTATGGCTTAGCCGTGGATTTAAGATTTGTGTAGGTGGGCTTGAAAATGAGGGAGTGGCAGCAGTTTAGAAATCATGTTCTGATTTTCCAGCTTTTTTCACCTCCCACTCTAGTTTCCCCATTCATTCCTATGGGACCAATTTTACCGCAAAAATAACGATATTTCGTGAACCATTCGGCGAAACGTTCCACAAAATAATAGCACACCATTCGGGAACAATCCGCACGTTTCGGTATATTACTTGTCTATGTAGTGTAAAAACTGTGGGAGGAGTTAGGGTGGTAAATTTGGCTATAATAATAATAAGAACTAGAAAAGGTACAATTTCTGGGGAAATTGTGAAAGTGTTCTTGCCTCTACAACTGGAGTGGGCGGAGTAACTGGGTGGAGTGGCTTGAGTAACTGTTGTGTGGTTGGAGTGGCTGGAGCTCCTGTGAAAAGCGTTAAAAAGCTTAATATTTTAAAAAGTATAAATAGTAGTAAAAAAGGTTGAAGTCTCATCATTAGCTAAAAGAGCACAAACATTTTTTTTTTCAAAAATGATTTTTTTTTTTTTTTCAAAAGTGATTTTTTTTTTCAAAAATATATTTTTTTTTTCAAAAATATATATTTTTTTTTCAAAAATATATATTTTTTTCAAAAATGAATTTTTTTTTTTCAAAAATATTTTTTTTTTTCAAAAATATATATTTTTTTCAAAAATGAATTTGTTTTTCAAACATATTTTTTTTTTTTCAAAAATATATATTTTTTTCAAAAATGAATTTGTTTTTCAAAAATATATTTTTTTTTTCAAAAATATATATTTTTTTCAAAAATGAATTTGTTTTTTTTTTCAAAAATGATTTTTTTTTTCAAAAATGATTTTTTTTTTCAAAAATGATTTTTTTTTCAAAAGTGATTTCTTTTTCAAAAATATTTTTTTTTTTTTTCAAAAATATATTTTTTTTTTTCCAAAAAAATTTTTTTCAAAAATATAATTTTTTTTCAAAAATATATATTTTTTTTCAAAAATATATTTTTTTTCAAAAATATAAATTTTTTTTTCAAAATTTTTTTTTCAAAAATGAATTTGTTTTTTTTTTTTCAAAAATGAATTTTTTTTTTTCAAAAATATTTTTTTTTTTTCAAAAATGAATTTGTTTTTTTTTCAAAAATTATTTTTTTTTTTTCAAAAATATATTTTTTTTTACATGGGGCGGTCATAATGTTTTGGCTGATCATGGGGTGGTCATAATGTTTTGGCTGATCATGGGGTTGTCAGCTTTTGTCACCTCCCACTCTAGTTTTGAACATATCGCCATTCATTCCTATGGGACCAATTTCGCCGCAAAAACGTCATTTCATGGACCATTCGGCGAAACATTCCACAAAGTAATAACACACCAATCGGGAACAATCCGCTCGTTTCGGTATATTATTTGTCTCTGTAGTGTGAAAACTGTGGGAGGAGTCTACAAGCATTATCAAGTCTAGCAGATGAAGTCACATGCATTTGGGGTGTCTCAGCATCTTGTGTTTACAACCACTGTTTCCTAGCAACGCTCATGCCCTGTTTATGCTTCCCAAATACTACTTCATCAAAACTGCCCCATCAGAATTACCCCATCAAAACTGCCCCATCATATTCCTCTATTATAAATCAGTACATGGTGTGTCTGTCCCCTCCCCCGGGCTCTGTAATCAGCTGAGATGCTCCAGCCACCTTCCCCCCCTGTGTATAACAGAAGCTTTGGTAACCATGGCAACAAAACAAACACTAACAGTACACTCTGATTAATGGCTAAAATTTCCTGAAATGACCTCTAAACAAATGGCCGTATTTTAAAAACTATACATCCTACAGCGAAGATCTTTATATTGTGAGAATCACAAGACCCAGACCTAGATTTTGATGTATAGTATGTCTCTGAAATATTAAAAATGAAGGCACAGTCGCAGTTTAGAAATTGCCCTTCAAATTTGGAGGGGGCTAGAGTGTAGTTTCAATGAATGTCAATGGACGGCGTGAGTTGCAAACAAATGGTCATATTGTGAAAACTATCAGGACTATGGCTTAGCCGTGGACATGTTTAGTGGCAGCAGGGATAGCTGAACGTTTTGATATAAGATTTGTGTAGGTGGGCTTGAAAATGAGGGAGTGGCGGCAGTTTAGAAATCATGTTCTGATTTTCCAGCTTTTGTCATCTCCCACTCTAGTTTCCCCATTCATTCCTATGGGACCAATTTCGCCGCAAAAACGACGATATTTCGTGAACCATTCGGCGAAACGTTCCACAAAGTAATAGCACACCATTCGGGAACAATCCGCACGTTTCGGTATATTACTTGTCTATCTAGTGTAAAAACTGTGGGAGGAGTTAGGGTGGTAAATTTGGCTATAATAATAAGAATAATATATATGTGAGATAACAGTAAGTGGTCTTGCTATGCAAGAACACTTAATAATAAGAATAAGAATAATAATATATATGTGAGATAACAGTAAGTGGTCTTGCTATGCAAGAACACTTAATAACTAGAAAAGGTACAATTTCTTTTTTTTTTTTTTTTTTTGTTGCCACATCAGCGAGAAGGTGCATTATGGGAGTAATTTTTTCAAATTGAAATTCAAAAAGTACTTCCCTTTATTTTCATCACATCATTGTGGCTTTTACTCTTTTTCATTGATTGGAATGTTTCTTTACACAAGCAAAAATATGGGAATAACATCCCCCCCACTACATCCAAGATTAGCCATTTGTTACTTACTCCCTATCCTCCACCCCCGCCCCCCCCTATCCCCACCCTTCCCGAGACCGTACTCCCTCCCGTCTGCTTTTTCTTTTCTCTTTTTTTTTTTTTTTTCCCTGTTTGATTTCCCCTTGCTCCCCCTAGCTCAGGGTCTATCCCCTTCCCTACTCAAGTTGACCATATCTCAGCTGCTCTTATGGATTTTTTAAATTTCTCCCACTCTCCCCACTTTGTCCTGTATGCCTCCATTTTTATCCCATCACTGAACCTTAAGTACTCCAAATCCTGTATCTCGTTTATTTTATTAATCCAATCCCTCATGGCTGACCTTTCTTTTCTATTCCAGTTTTTAGGGATTAGGCTCTTAGCTGCGTCTATGAGGTAGGGCAGGAGTGTCCTGAGGTAGGCCCTAGTGGGCATCTCGCTCAAGTGGAACAAAAGAACCCTGGGGTCCCTTGGTACCTCATAGTTTGTAATCTCTTTAATATATTTCCTGATCTTGTCCCAGAAGACCCCTATCTCAGGACACGACCACCATACATGGGCCATCGTCCCAATTTCACTACAGCCCCTCCAGCACAGCCGAGACTTGTCCCTATCGATTTTATGCATCTTGTCCGGGGTCATGTACATTCTTGTTAAACACTTATAGTTTAACTCTAGCACTTTATAATTAACTGACGTGATCAGGAGACGCTTTAGTATCAGATCTACCTCTATCTCTGCCAGTGTTAACCCTAACTCCTTCTCCCATTTACTTATAAAAGCCAGGGTATCTGCCCTCCTCAGCTCTACCAGTATTTTATATATTCTAGAAAAACCCCTTTTATCGTCTGGTTCCATACATATTTTTTCTAGTGGGAGTAGATTTTTCATTGTTCTAATTGGTTGTGGCAAAGATTCAACAAAATGTTTTAATTGACCATAGCGCCATGGATTAATATTTATCTTGTCTCCTCTTTTCTTGAGCTCCTGGATTGAACATATTTTCCCCCTGTCTGTTACGTCCTTTAATTGCAAATTCTCGTCAAGGAGCCATTTTCCGAACCACTCTTCCTTCCCCGGAGGGAAATATTCTACTTCCTTCAATGACATTAGCGGTGAATTATATTCCCAGTGTTCCCTTTTGTGGATCCGATCCCATATTCTAAGTGCGTGGCTAGTGATTTCGTGTAATTTTATATCTTGTTTTCTTAAATTTGGTGGGCACCATATTATTTTGTGGAGTTTTAACTTACTAACATTATTTTCAATTTCTACCCAGTGTTTACCTTTATTATTAACCCAATCTACTACCCTCCCCAGTGCGATAGCTTCATAATATTTACTGATGTCGGGTGCTCCCCATCCCCCTTTACTTTTTGTGTTTATTAATTGGTTATATTTTATCCGTGGTATTTTCCCTTTCCATATAAACTTTAATATCATTGAGTGCAGCCTTTTAAGGTAACCAGGTGGGAGAGTAACTGGGAGCATTTGCATTTTGTATGTTATGAATAGGTACAATTTCTGGGGAAATTGTGAAAGTGTTCTTGCCTCTACAACTGGAGTGGGCGGAGTAACTGGGTGGGGTGGAGTGGCTTGAGTAACTGTGAAAAGTGTTAAAAAGCTTAATATTTTAAAAAGTATAAATAGTAGTAAAAAAGTTCCATCATTCGCTGAAAGAGCTGAACATTTTTTTCAAAAGTAATTTTTTTTTTCAAAAATGAATTTTTTTTATTCAAAAATGATTTTTTTTTCTTCAAAAATGAATTTTTTTTTCTTCAAAAATGATTTTTTTTTCAAAGGTAATTTTTTTTTTCAAAAATGAATTTTTTTATTTCAAAAATAATTTTTTTTTCGAAATTATTTTTTTTTTAAAGTAATTTTGTTTTCAAAAATAATTTTTTTTTTTTCAAAAATATTTTTTTTTTTTTCAAAAATAATTTTTTTTTTCAAAAATAATTTTTTTTTTTCAAAAATAATTTTTTTTTTTCAAAAATATTTTTTTTTTTTCAAAAATATTTTTTTTTTTTTCAAAAATTATTATTTTTTTTTTTTTTTTCAAAAATATTTTTTTTTTTTACATGGGGCGGTCATAATGTTTTGGCTGATCATGGGGTGGTCATAATGTTTTGGCTGATCATGGGGTTGTCAGCTTTTGTCACCTCCCACTCTAGTTTTGAACATTTCGCCATTCATTCCTATGGGACCAATTTCGCCGCAAAAACGTCACTTCGTGGACCATTCGGCGAAACATTCCACAAAGTAATAACACACCAATCGGCAACAATCCGCTCGTTTCGGTATATTACTTGTCTCTGTAGTGTAAAAACTGTGGGAGGAGTCTACAAGCATTATCAAGTCTAGCAGATGAAGTCACATGCATTTGGGGTGTCTCAGCATCTTGTGTTTACAACCACTGTTTCCTAGCAACGCTCATGCCCTGTTTATGCTTCCCAAATACTACTTCATCAAAACTGCCCCATCAGAATTACCCCATCAAAACTGCCCCATCATATTCCTCTATTATAAATCAGTACATGGTGTGTCTGTCCCCTCCCCCGGGCTCTGTAATCAGAGCTGAGAAGCTCCAGCCACCTCCTCCCCTGTGTATAACAGAAGCTTTGGTAACCATGGCAACAAAACACACACAGTACACGCTGATTAATGGCTAAAATTTCCTGAAATGACCTCTAAACAAATGGCCGTATTTTAAAAACTATACATCCTACAGCGAAGATCTTTATATTGTGAGAATCACAAGACCCAGACCTAGATTTTGATACATAGTATGTCTCTGAAATATTAAAATTGAAGGCACGGTCGCAGTTTAGAAATTGCCCTTCAAATTTGAAGGGGCTAGAGTGTAGTTTCAATGAATGTCAATGGACGGTGTGAGTTGCAAACAAATGGTCATATTGTGAAAACTATCAGGACTATGGCTTAGCCGTGGACATGTTTAGTGGCAGCAGGGATAGCTGAACGTTTTGATATAAGATTTGTGTAGGTGGGCTTGAAAATGAGGGAGTGGCGGCAGTTTAGAAATCATGTTCTGATTTTCCAGCTTTTGTCATCGCCCACTCTAGTTTCCCCATTCATTCCTATGGGACCAATTTCGCCACAAAAATGACGATATTTCGTGAACCATTCGGCGAAACGTTCCACAAAGTAATAGCACACCATTCGGGAACAATCCGCACGTTTCGGTATATTACTTGTCTATGTAGTGTAAAAACTGTGGGAGGAGTTAGGGTGGTAAATTTGGCTATAATAATAATAAGAACTAGAAAAGGTACAATTTCTGGGGAAATTGTGAAAAGTGTTCTTGCCTCTACATCTGGAGTGAGCGGAGTAACTGGGGGGAGTGCCTGGAGTAACTGTTGTGTGGTTGGAGTAACTGTGGAAAGGTTGAACTGGGCAGATGGGCAGAGTAACTGTGTGGAGTGTTTGTAGTGAGTAAAGATAGTAAACATTACACTAACCAATTGATTGATCAAATTTAAAAAGTGCACAAGTGCTAATGATGTAGAAGGTAGAAATATCGGTAAATGACTTTGTCGGACACAGACTTAAGGGTTACCAGGATTTATTCCGCCCCAGCCAAAGCATAGCACCTGACGGACTCGCGTCCCAAAATCAAGTGTGTCAAAAACAGTTTACACAGTGTACATATAATTTCGAAATATATTGCATCACAAGCGAACTGGCGGTATATTTCCGTTATACATTAACATTAACATTAACATTAACATTTTGAACAGTCAACTTTTTGAACTTTTTGAATACAAGGCAATTCATTAAAGCATATACTTTAAACCCTTACAAATTTTCAGTTTCTCTGCAGTTTTGCTCCTTGCTGTTTCTTTGTCTTACTAATCAGCAAGCAGGCTATAGCACAGGAAGGAGAGGGTGAGTGTGATGAGGACAGTGTGATAGGGCGAGCTGACGTGCTGCATCTACCGTCTGTAGGACGGGTGATCGTTTTAGCCAGCCGGCTTCTTATGCTTATTTGAATCTGCTACACTGTAAGTGTTATTTTAATTCTTTTAATAAACCTCAAAACCAGGATTACGCTATGTTGTTTCCCTCTCTTTTCCCGGGGTACCCCTAAATGAGAACAACCCCCCAGCTAGGAGTCTTTTATTAATCTCCATGATAAGAGTGATTTCCTGTGACTTGGTGGACTAGTGGTATCATCACCCTTTGGCTGTATGAAGTGGCATGTCGTTTCCTAGAAGCCCATCCAATGAAAGGCCCTGACCGGGTTAAGGTCGCAAGCCCCCTTGTGCTTGCCGTTTGGTAAGCGCGCATTTTATTTTCAGCTACCACCGTGGTGCGGTGGAGGAATTTTTTCTATTTTACATTTCCTGCTTTAAAAAAATGGGGTCTGAGCCTATGTATTTTCACAACATTTATTTGGACTTTATTCACTGTGTTAGGACTGTCCAGTGAACACTTATTGATTTAGGTTTCAAGAACTGTGTTAGTTATTTAATTTGGGTTCTAACCAATTAGTCCTATTCAACACTGGTACTAGTATTTACTCCTATTTACAGCGCTGCTATATTTGTTATATTGTTGTATTAGTGTGTGTATCTCACATAGAGTGGCTGCTTTTGTTATTATGTAGTTTTTTTTAAGTTTTTTTCACTAAGTTATTTTCATCACTATTTTGGTTATCCCCTATTTGGTCATTCACAATATTTCACGAACAGGTACCCTTTTTGGGTGCACTACAGCGCGGTATTCCTCTTACTATATGATAGGACAGATGTCTGTGATGGATGGGGGGGAGTAAGTGAGTTCAGTGTCTAACAAGTACACCGAACATGAAATATAGAGAATGATGTTTAGCTAATTGTAAATGGTCCCACATAACTATGGCCACGTAAACTGACCCTCATTGCCACTTTATCTGTTTGATGACCACTGTCTCACAACCACTGTTTCCTGGCAACACTCATGCCCTGTTTATGCAGGCTCTAAGCGTGTTCACAACCACTGCTCAAAACACAATACACAGGATAATGGTAGCTGTAATAACTGTGCAGTACTCCTGACTGGAGACACTGCTGCACCCTGGAGATGTAAATGTGATCCAACAGTGTGTTTTTTTCTGTGGTGGCTGCCCAGACCAGTTGAGTATATCCTCTTGAGTGAAGAAGGTCAGATATTGGCTTCTTTTCTCTGCACAGAAAATCTTCATTGAAATCTCCACAGAGTATTATAGGTTGGCAATCCATTATTTCCAAAGATTCCAAGAGGCCCAGCAGGTTAGTAAGGAATTGGCCAATACTGTAATCCGGTGGCCTGTAAACGACAGCGATCAAAGCTTGTACAGGGGACTCCAGTTTGACAACCAAGAACTCCAAGTCAGTCACATTGTGATGATACTGCTTTTCATAGGCCTTGAAATGGTTTCTGACATACAAGGCGACACCTCCGCCACTTTTACTTGCAATGTCAGGAAGGTTTGTGTACGAGAGGTGTCTGTTGCGTTTGAACAGGTTGTAGCCCTCCAGCTGGAGACTTTCAGCAACAGAAGAGCCTGAGAGATGAGTTTCAGTGAAACATAAAACATCTCCAAGTGTCAACTCATGGTGAGATTTGATATCTTCAATGTGAGCTGGTAATCCTTCCGTGTTGTGATGGATAATTGTTAATGTTTGCTGTTTGTCTGTTGTCTGTAGAAACTTTAAGAGGGGCATAACACTTTCCAGTGATGCATTCTTCATTGAATCCAGGGAAGCTGTGATTTCAGGATCAGCAAAGATCTTCTTCTCATCAAAGTCGGTTATGTACAGTCCTTGTAGTGTAGTCGTTCTACTCAGAGCAACATAGGCCATTCCCGGTTGGAAGACCCGTTTCAATGAGACCACTGCCGACTGTATCGACATCCCCTGACACTTATGAATCGTACATCCAAAAGCCAACTTCAGGGGGAACTGCCTGCGAACAACTCCTTTCTGTCTCAGGTTTTCCTCTACCCTTTCTATGTACACCAAGTTGTCAGCATCACAAGACGACTTGTTACGGTATCTCTGTCCTGCATTTGGATTGTCCAGCACAAGCCCAAGCTTGTTTACCGTAGTAGCACCATTCTCAGTCTGGATGATTATTCTTGCAATCTTGCCAAATGTCCCGTTAACAAGCCCGTCTTCTACATCAATGTTTCTTGTGATCATGATACGGGCACCTTCAGCTGCTTGCAGTGTGTCAATCAGATTGTGTTTGTGTCCTTTGAAAGGTTGGTGTTGCCTCAGCATCACTCCTGTCTTAGGGTCTTTTCTGTAATCGTCGGCATCTATGTTGGTGACGTTTGAATGGAGAACAGACACAGTTGCAGCATTATGTTTGTGAACCTCTTTGTTGGTGGCAAATATGTGTAGCACGTCATTAGGGCAGTGGGTGGGATCTGTAAAAGCCTGAGCAAGCAGAGCTTTGTCATCATTGCTTAAGGTGCCAGTCTTCTGCTTGACTCTGATTCTATTCAAAAGCTCAGCAAATGAAATGTCTTCCTTCTGTCGCATGATCTCTGTCAGCGTGATCATCTGAAAGTTGTCTT
The DNA here is from genome assembly GCF_042186555.1 of Aquarana catesbeiana. Classification (NCBI taxonomy): domain Eukaryota; kingdom Metazoa; phylum Chordata; class Amphibia; order Anura; family Ranidae; genus Aquarana; species Aquarana catesbeiana. The sequence continues at coordinate 169,452,221 of NC_133334.1, read as the reverse complement.
TCCAGACGTCATTGGTATTTTCCTCAAACACGCAGAGTGGCTTACTTTTTCCCAGCGGGGGGACCTGGTAAAAGTCTCCTACTGCTAGTACTGACATACCACCAAAAGGTTTCTTACTGCCTTTGATTTGCTGTAATCTCCAGTTGATGTAGGCAAACAGGGGCTTTGAAATCATTGACACCTCGTCAATAACAATGATCTCCGCATTTGACAGCTGTGCCCTCACTTCATCTATTAGATTTCCAAGTCCTTGGTAGGGTGGCTTCAAGCTTCTTGGCAACTTCAGCAGAGAATGCAATGTGTTGCCTGAAATGTTGAAAGCTGCTGTTCCTGTAAATGCAGTTAGTAAAACGCTGGGCATGGATATGTCTGCTTCCTCACGTAGTCTGGTAAGTTTACAGAGTATCTTTGTCGCCTCAGCATAGATGCACTTTATCAGGTGTGATTTGCCTGTCCCTGCACCACCAGTGACAAAGTAGTAGAATGGGTCAGGATTTAGGCCACGCACATGGTTAGTGCACCAGTCACAAACTGAGTAGAATGTCTGAGCTTGTGTCCGGTTAAGGTTTCTGTACATTTTCCGAAGGAAATCAGGGCACATTTGTGGGGCTTTCACAGTAAGCGCAATTCCACCTGTTTGTTTGTGACGTGTATACTCCGGAACATCATCTTGTTCATTCTCATGAAGTGGCTCCCCTTCTTTGCGTTCCTCTACACATTCCAACCTATCCAACTCAGCTTCTGGGGCAAAGGTGTTCCAAGCATCTTCAACAGGTCCGTTTTTTACAAAGTCATCCAAGACTTGTTCCACAATTTTGTTGTGTTGTTCGAACTTCTTTTGGTTGCTGGTAACAATTGCAGACACTGCTTGGATTGCTTCTTCTCCTGGTAAGCTCACACAGGCGCCTTTGTAAAAATCCTGGTGTGTTGGGAACCTTACAGTTTTCAGTGATGACTCTGAACGGTGGGGGAGGTACAGTTTAAGCAGTATGCCGTAGTATTTCTCAGGGTCCTTCTTCTCTGAGAAGCGTGCGTACCTGATGATTGCAGGCTTCCCTCTCGTGCGTTTTTGAATCATTCCCATTTCATTCAATAGGCTGACACGCTTGCTGTCTTCCTTTTGCTTGCCATCTTCCTTCTGCTTGCCATAGACAACCCTGTAATGGGATGCAAAGTCTGCCAGACACATGGACTCAAACTCTGGTGTTTCAGGTCTGGCTCTGTATTTGTCGACAAAACTCGTCATCCACACATTAAGAGAATCGGCTGGTTTGTTCTGCAATGCACTGAGCGGGAGACTCATTTTCAGTGCGTTGTCACCAGTTGGCAGAAAAACAACCTCACGTGAGCAAGACTTCATTTTCAGGCTGCACGTACGGGCCACAGACTCCTGGGCGCTGACCTCTCTGTGTTTTGAATAAGCCTGAAGAACCTCTTTCATTTCTTCTCGTTCTGTCGCTGTTTCTGGGCTCATTTCTTTGACTATTGTTTTGAGATAGTCACTCAGCTCCCGTTCTGGCTTGGATATGTAGGACAACATGTACATGATGCAACCATACTCATCAAGAATGTACTGGATGTCCATGTTGGCGTTCCAGGCCGTCAGCAAATGTGGATTATAGTTGTTCACCCAGCAGTCCTTGACATCACGCTTCATTAGAATCACGCTTGAGGAGGTCAATGCCTGAATGTAGGAGTTGTACTGATTCAAAGTCATATCACACTGTGCCAGTAGCTGTGACATGTCTTCAAGCTGCACTTTTGGGTTAATAAGCAAATCCCAGACTGGTTTCAGTTTGTTTTTGGCTGCTTGTGGTTTCATTGCACAATCTCCTTGTTCTTCTGGCATCGGGTAAGTTATCCTCGTTTTTCTAATAGGTGGCTTTGGAAATCCAAATCTGCATACTCTGTTACCTTTCTTGCATGATTTTGAATGAGATCTGCTGTGCATTTGAAGTTCTGTTACAAATCTGTGAAGTAAGGCCTGTTTGGCTTCATCAGGCAGCTGGCATGAGATGTTATGATCTATAAAGGCACACACCTTGTCATCACTGTCTTGTCCAAATATAGGAGCTCCTGCTACCCAACAGAGACAATGTATATGAGGGCTCCCTCTCGCCTGAAATTCAACCCGGTAAAAGTAATCGATAACTTCACCAATTGGCTGTGCAGGACCCAACAGCAGCTCTCGCATCAGAGCATCAACCCGTTTGTCAAACATGCGCATGGTGGTCACTGGGTTGCCTCGAAGAATGTCACACTTTTCAGCCCAGTCTAGCCCCGCAAAATCCACCTTTTGACCTTGTTGTGCCTTTATTGCCGTTATTACCTCTGGCCATCTGAATTCTGCAGCAGAGAAGGTAAGAAAAAATGTTGGCTTACCCAATTGTCTGACCATGGCTAGCAAATTCTTCAGATTTTTATCCCAGTAAGCTGGACTCCCTCTCAGTGGTTGCATGAACCTTGTGGCATCTCGGTTTCGCACCAACCTCTCAACCTCACACTTGTCCTGTAGCAGCTTGTTGGATATTTTCCATCCATCCCTGGTATTGGGTTTTCCTTTTCTTAACTGGATGGACATGCTGCTTTTGGCCATGTGTGTTTCTGTGACAAACTGCGCAAAGAAGAGGTAGCTTGTGTCTCTTGCAAAACGAGTATCAACACAAAAAAGCCTTGCATTGAAATACATGCTCGGGGACAGTTTGACTTGTCTTGCCTGGTCCAATGTATTCTGTCCAGTAGGGAACTGAACAGGGAAAGCCATTGCCTCAAGCCTAGGAACTTTAAAGAAGCTGACAGGTGTGTTTCCTTGTGCAGGTGCAATGCTGAATATTCCATCACCGTGTGTCAGTGCTTCCTCTCCAAGGTCAGATGGCTGCAAACAACTGTCTAGGCCAATTCCAGGTCTTAGTGTATCCTTCTCATCCTCTGCATTGGGAGGTTGTTGGTCATGGCCTTCCTGTTGCTCAGAAGCAGCCGGTAAACATGCAGACTGTACCTCTGATGGATCACAATTTTCGATGCGTTCAAGTATCTCCATCATTTCAGTTTCGTCACAACTGTCGAGTTCCATCCCATCATCATTATCATCATCATCAGCGATTGTCTCATCCACTCTAATTGAAATGTCACTGTAGTCGGGGTGTGTGTCAATGAGTTTTGACAGACCTGCTACTACATTTCCCATGTTGACATAATGAAACAGCTGGTGGCCTTTGTAAGTCAGACGTCTTTTCAGCTTGACTCTGTGTAACTGGGATTTGCTGTGCGATCTTGGTAGAGTATTGACCGTGGTTTCCACCTCGGATGGCACACACACTACAGCGCCATGTATAGCTGCCTGTCGACCTTTGGGAAGTGTGATGATCTTGGCAAATGGCAGTATTTTGGCCAAAAGTTGTCTTTCCAGCACATTCAAATCGCAGAGCTCTGGGGGAATGGGCGCCAGCTCCATGTTGTTAGCTACAGCGATGGATGATTTGTGTCCTGCTTTTAAATGTAAATCACAGTTGTGACAAACCCATTCTTTGGTCCTTTCATCTGGTACGGTGCATTGTTCAGGTCCTTGACAGTGATTGTTGCACACATGGACATATTTCCCTGTCAAACAGGCAGCAACAATGTGTAGATTCTTCTTGTAATTGCTGTGAATGCAATGTTTCACTTGGTTAGGGAAAAGGGTGCGATGACACATCGTGCACACAAATGTTGGCCCAGCTTTAATGCATTCATGGAAAGTGGATATAGCTGTCTGCATTAGGCTGTTGTCCACTGGTTGACTGCATTCCCGCATGACACGAGTCCATCGTCTGTATTTCATTCTTATTTTGAAGGCACATTGCATCTTATGGGTTATGCGAAAATCTGCTTGAGTTTGACGCTTCATTTTCATGTAACTCATGCAATGTTGCAAGTGACGTTTTCTGAAAGCAGGATCATTATGATATTTTCTGGTGATGTATTGCTTCTGCTTCAACTTGAAATCGACATTTGTGGCATATTTTCTGGTGATGTATTGCTTCTTCTTCAAGTTGTAATCTGCATTTGTCGCATATTTTCTGGTGGTGTACTGCTTCTGTTTCAAGTTGAAATCTGCATTTGTCGCATATTTTCTGGTGATGTATTGCTTCTGCTTCAAGTTGAAATTGGCATCTGTTGCATATTTGCGAATGATATATTGCTTCTGCTTCAACTTAAAATCAGCATCTGCTCTGTATCGGCTGGTGATGTATGTCCTTTTCTTATTGGTGACAGACATCTTTGTAGCCTTGAAATCACGCCTTCTTTCATTTCTGTGTCTTGTCTTCAGTTTTTGTCGTCTCTGTGCATTTAATTTGGACAATGCCTTACTGTCCTTCCATATGCCCTGTGAGGATTTCGCATCAACTGACCGTGGAGAATGCTTGCTGGCTGGGAATCCAGTGTGTGTTACATCTTTGGTCATCTGTGTCACTTTGTTCTCCACATGCTTTGCATTATGTGGTTTGTCAGATTGCACCAGTGGGGACAGCAAACCATCTGACACATCTGACACATCTTGCACGATGAAATGAGACTGGCATGAAGTCATACTGCAGTCCATCAATAGGGCCTCTGGTGTCTGTAAGGAGCAATTCATACAACTTATAAATCCTTGCCCCCATATCACTCAAATGTGTAAAAGTGATCATAACAGCTTTTCCTTTTCCAGTGGCAGGAAGTCCATCCTTATTTCGACTATGAGAATCAAACAGTCCATATCTCCCAGACTTGTCTCTGAACAATGCAATGCAATATGGCACTACTATAAAAAGTGCATGTGTAACATCTGCATTGAGGCACTGAAGTCTTGTGGAGAGGTCAACAAACCAACCTTGGTTGTCACCGTCTACCGTGTCTCTCATACATCCCGATAACACTGGAGATTTAACAACGTTATACTCATATTTGTCAGTGTTGACTCTGAGGGGCACTTCTTCCATTGTCAAGTGTTGATGCTGATAGACATTTCTTTGTTTTAGCTGTTTTATTGTTGAGCCATACAAGCTGTTGCCCTTCTTCAGTATTTGATCAAGATCACCCTTTCTCACATCATCAAGCTCACTGTGGTATGCCAAAAATGTCAGAGCCATGCATGTACACTGTTTGTTCCTTAACCTTCCATAGCCATGATGACCCTGATGAAATGATGCCTGCACAGAAATCTCACTTGGTACACATGGTTCTTGCATGCCATGGTTTTCAGAAGTGCCCATCACACTGTCACTGTGCTCTTGAACTTGACACTGAGTTGAACATGAAAATGACACCACAGGTTCACTATGTACCTCCTGGGCACATTCACTGTCACAAACCTCCATATCCACTATGCTGCTGTGGGGCTCCGGATCCAGTTTAGTCCAGCGTATCTTTGCAGCTTTAGATCTCTTTCCTTTAGATGGCATGATGACATTTGTGGAAGGAGCTATAATTCTCCTCAGAGCTTTGTTCGAAGAGCTATAATTCCCCTCAGAGTTGTGTTGGAGGAGGAGCTATAATTCGCCTCAGAGCTGTGTGGGAGGAGCTATAACTCCCCTCTGAGCTGTGTGGGAGGAGCAATAATGCTATAATTCCCCTCAGAGCTGTGTGGGAGGAGATACAATTCCCCTTAGTGTTGTGTGGGAGGAGCTATAATTCCCCTTAGAGCTGTGTGGGAGAAGCTATATTTCCCCTCAGAGCTGTGTGGGAGAAGCTACATTTCCCATCAGAGTTGTGTGGGAGAAGCTATAATTCCCCTCAGAGCTGTTTAAAAGGAGCTATAATTCCCCTCACAGCGGTGTGGGAGAAACTATAATTCCTCTCAGAGTTGTGTGGGAGGAGCTCTAATTCTCCTCAGCTGTGTGGGAGGAGCTATAATGCTAAGCTGTAATTCCCCTCAGAGCTGTGTAGGAGGAGCTATAATTCCCCTCACAGCGGTGTGGGAGAAACTATAATTACCCTCAGAGTTGTGTGGGAGGAGCTATAATGCTAAGCTATAATGCTATAATTCCCCCTTGAGCTGTGTGGGAGGAGCTATAATTCCCCTCAAAGCTGTGTGGGAGGAGCTATAATTCCCCTCACAGCGGTGTGGGAGAAACTATAATTCCCCTCAGAGTTGTGTAGGAGGAGCTATAATTCCCCTCACAGCAGTGTGGGAGAAACTATAATTCCCCTTTGAGCTGTGTGGGAGGAGCTATAATTCCCCTCAAAGCTGTATTGGAGGAGCTATAACTTCCCTCCAAGCTGTGTGGGAGGAGCTATAATGCTATAATTGTCCTTAGAGCTGTGTGAGAGGAGCTATAATTCCCCTCAGAGCTTTGTGATTTTTTTTTTTCAAAAATGATTTTGTTTTTTTGTTTTTTCAAAAATGATTTTGTTTTTTTGTTTTTTCAAAAATGATTTTTTTAAATGATTTTTTTTTTCAAAAATGAAATTTTTTTTTTCAAAAATGAATTTTGTTTTTTTCAAAAATGATTTTTTTTAATTTTTTTTTTTTTCAAAAGTAATTTTTTTTTCAAAAATATATTTTTTTTTCAAAAATATTTTTTTTTTCAAAAATATTTTTTTTTTCAAAAATTAATTTTTATTTTTTTCAAAAATATTTTTTTTTTACATGGGGCGGTCATAATGTTTTGGCTGATCATGGGGTGGTCATAATGTTTTGGCTGATCATGGGGTTGTCAGCTTTTGTCACCTCCCACTCTAGTTTTGAACATTTCGCCATTCATTCCTATGGGACCAATTTTGCCGCAAAAACGACGATATTTCGTGGACCATTCGGCGAAACGTTCCACAAAGTAATAGCACACCAATCGGGAAAAATCCGCACGTTTCGGTATATTACTTGTCTCTGTAGTGTAAAAACTGTGGGAGGAGTCTACAAGCATTATCAAGTCTAGCAGATGAAGTCACATGCATTTGGAGTGTCTCAGCATCTTGTGTTTACAACCACTGTTTCCTAGCAACGCTCATGCCCTGTTTATGCTTCCCAAATACTACTTCATCAAAACTGCCCCATCAGAATTACCCCATCAAAACTGCCCCATCATATTCCTCTATTATAAATCAGTACATGGTGTGTCTGTCCCCTCCCCCGGGCTCTGTAATCAGAGCTGAGATGCTCCAGCCACCTCCCCCCCTGTGTATAACAGAAGCTTTGGTAACCATGGCAACAAAACAAACACTAACAGTACACTCTGATTAATGGCTAAAATTTCCTGAAATGACCTCTAAACAAATGGCCGTATTTTAAAAACTATACATCCTACAGCGAAGATCTTTATATTGTGAGAATCACAAGACCCAGACCTAGATTTTGATGTATAGTATGTCTCTGAAATATTAAAAATGAAGGCACGGTCGCAGTTTAGAAATTGCCCTTCAAATTTGGAGGGGGCTAGAGTGTAGTTTCAATGAATGTCAATGGACGGCGTGAGTTACAAACAAATGGTCATATTATGAAAACTATCAGGACTATGGCTTAGCCGTGGACATGTTTAGTGGCAGCAGGGATAGCTGAACGTTTTGATATAAGATTTGTGTAGGTGGGCTTGAAAATGAGGGAGTGGCAGCAGTTTAGAAATCATGTTCTGATTTTTCAGCTTTTGTCATCTCCCACTCTAGTTTCCCCATTCATTCCTATGGGACCAATTTCGCCGCAAAAATGACGATATTTCGTGAACCATTCGGCGAAACGTTCCACAAAGTAATAGCACACCATTCGGGAACAATCCGCACGTTTCGGTATATTACTTGTCTATGTAGTGTAAAAACTGTGGGAGGAGTTAGGGTGGTAAATTTGGCTATAATAATAAGAATAATATATATGTGAGATAACAGTAAGTGGTCTTGCTATGCAAGAACACTTAATAATATATATGTGAGATAACAATAAGTGGTCTTGCTATGCAAGAACACTTAATAATATATATGTGAGATAACAGTAAGTGGTCTTGCTATGCAAGAACACTTAATAAGAATAATAATATATATGTGAGATAACAGTAAGTGGTCTTGCTATGCAAGAACTCTTAATAAGAATAATATATATGTGAGATAACAGTAAGTGGTCTTGCTATGCAAGAACACTTAATAAGAATAATATATATGTGAGATAACAGTAAGTGGTCTTGCTATGCAAGAACACTTAATTACATGCAGTTACCATTGGGGAAGCTTTGCTTGAAAGATCTAAACGTTGTGATGAATTATCATAGGAAAATGAGAGTTTGAAATTAAGAATTATGGAATTGGAGAAGAGATCTCAGGAATGCAGATATGTGTCAAATCTTGAATTCATCAATCTGCAGCAAAGTTCAAACTCAAAAGTTCTATCAAATGAAACAGAATCTCATATTAACTCAGATAAATCATTGCTGGCCTCGCTCACTGTGACCACCACCGTTTATAACAGTAATAATAATACAGGTGAAGTTCGGCTTGTAATGAAACCTCTGAAACCAAAAGAATTAGATGCAATTCTAAAAGAAATAGGAATGGTTCCCTGCCATGATTTAAACAGATTTTTAAAATGGTTTTGTGACTTGCAGCATGTCAGCAATATGTACAATCTAAACCCATCTGATTTAGAAAGAGTCATACAACATTCTATAGGAAATTGTTTTTGGAAGAGAATTAAACAGATTTGTATTCGGCCTCTGAGAACAAGGGACATATTACTGGAATTATTGTGTTTTGTATGGCGTACGTCCTGATGTTACTATTCATGGGAAGATCCAACAAATGCAAATTTAATCTCTCTATAAATTATCACACAGGATAGCTACTATTATGGCATTTTTGGTCGGTAATAATCTTGCATTTGAGTGTGGAGGCTTGGTAAATATGAGTGTAGTTCTAGATGCTTTGCATGAGGATATCAAACAAAATATTTTATTAGTTACCCCAAATCCTCATGATTTAAAAGACATAGTGTTGAGAGCAGATTATCTATGGAGAAAGTCAAATGAGCAAGCTGTCAAAATTGATTTAGCCACATTGTTTAGGACAAATACTGAATATAAAGATCAGAAGATAATATCTAATGATAACAGCAAGGGAGGAAACACTGGGTCAATTATAGGTGATATTAATATGAAAAACAGCTGATCAAAATAATATTAAGAAAGGGTCCAAGACCTGGATACCATTTTCTCAGTTAAAACAGAAATATGACCGCCTGAAGATTGAGTACGATAAGGTGAAAATAGAACGTGACACATTATTGGAATAAGTAAAGAGGTTACAGGGTGTCATTAATGTGGACATAACAGAAGGTGGGGGTCCTTCAAGAGTGCAAATGACACTTCTCTGGCAGTGGGGGTAAATGTAAATAGTACTTTGTTTTAACTTCAATGTTAAGGACCTTGCTAATGAATCTTTGTTGGAGTTTTTTTTGTCTTTCAGACATTGCCGGAGATACTTTTTTGCATGTGAATAGCAGAAGCACAGAAGTATCTGACATTGTTGGCTAGTGGGGGAGAACAGGCTGTTACAAGGACTTTAAAAATAACGAACTCTCTCAATATTTATCGAGCAATGGACTTTTTTTTCAACACAGTAATTTCTTTTTTTAATTTGTTTCTTTTTTTTTTTTTAATGGACTTTTTTCACCCAAAGCCCTATTTTTTAATTTTTAATTTTTCTACCTTTCCCTGACCTATTTTGCTTTTAATATTTTATTTTCATTATGTTTTATTTCTTGAACTTTATCTTAAAACCAGAAAGAAGCATTTAACCACTTCAATACAGGGCACTTATACACCTTCCTGCCCAGACCAATTTTTAGCTTTCAGCGCTGTCGCAGTTTGAATGACAATTGCGCGGTCATGCTACACTGTACCCAAACTAAATTTTTATTTTGTTCCAACAAATAGAGCTTTCTTTTGGTGGTATTTGATCACCTCTGCGGTTTTTATTTTTTGCTAAACAAATAAAAAAAGCCCGAAAATTTTGAAAGTTTTGCTTTTGTTTCTGTTAAAAAAATTTGTAAATAAGTAAGTTTTCTCTTTCATTGATGGGCACTGATAAGGCGGCACTGATAGGCACTGATACAGTGGCACCGATGAGCTGGCACCAATGAGCAGGCACTGATGGGCACTGACGATGGGCACTGGTAGGCGGCACTGATAGGCGGCACTGATGGGTGGCACTGATATGCAGCACTGATGGGCATTGATAGGCAGCACTGATGGGCACTCATAGGCGACACTGATGGGCACTGAAATGCGGCACTGCTGGGCACTGATGGGCACTGATGGGGTGAAACTGATAGGCGGCACTGATGGGCACTGATATGCAGCACTGTTGGGCACTGATGGGCACTGATAGACGGCACTGCTGGGCACTGATGGGCACTGCTACGTGGTACTGATATGAGGCACTGATAGGCATCCCTGGTGGCACTGGCAGTGGTAGGCATTGGAGTGGGCACTGATTGGCAGCTGACTGGGCACAGATTGGCAGCTGCCTGGGCACATATTGGTATTTCCCTGGGGGTCTAGGGGGCATACCTGGTGGTCCAGTGCGGTGGCCATCCTGGTGGTCCTGGGCGGCTTCCCTGGTGGTCCTGGGCGGGATCCGAGGGTGGGCTGTGCTGATAAACAATCAGCACAGACCCCCCTGTCAGGAGAGCAGCCGATTGGCTCTCCTCTACTCGCGTCTGTCAGATGCGAGTGAGGAAAAGCCGATCACCGGCTTTTCCTATTTACATTGTGATCAGCCGTGATTGGACACGGCTGATCACGTGGTAAAGAGTCTCCGTCAGAGACTCTTTACCTAGATCGAAGTTGCGGTGTGTCAGATTGACACACCGCAACAACGATCGCCGCGATGCGCGCCCCCGGGGGTGTGCAGCGGCTCAATATCCTGATCACGTCATATGACGTCCGGTCAGGATATTGAAACCACTTTGCCGCTGTCATTTTGCTATATGGTGGGCGGCAAGTGGTTAAACATAAAATAATTTTCATAACATTTGTATATACGACATAATGCATATTGATATCAATATATTTGAGATCTAAGGTGAGATGTTGCACAATGGCGTGGCATAGCATGAATAACTGGGTGTCTGAACATTTGTATACTTAGACTGAGTAGAATATAGTATGTTGGGTGGTTTTCCTAAATTTATAAGATGGGGGAGTGAAATTCATCACTCTAGTCATGATTTGAACTTGGTTGAATCAGTTGTTTATAGTATGCTGAAGGCTATGACATATATGGATGTAAAGAACCTTCTACCTTTCATGGCGAAGATACTGGCAAGAATTTCCACTGCTGCTTTGTCTGGACAGATGATATGATAAACACTGATGTCAAGCTGATAGTATCTAAACCATCTTGTGGTCCCATTCAGTGGAATTATGGACTGAATTATCCAAGTAACTGCTCTATTGAAGGCAATGAGGGGTCGGCCTACAGCAAATTACAAAAGCAAATTGTGGCTGGCAGAAGTTTCATTTTGGACTGGTGAGGAAGATTACTAAAACTGAACAATTCACCTTTAAAAATGAAACCTTTGAGCCTGCAGATGAAAGAATCCTGGACTTATGTGGATTGGAGCTCCCAGAGCATACCAAACTTTACTTTCAGTGAGATGGTGAGAGATTGTGACATCAGCTTGTCTTTGCACAATATTCAAGATTTTGATGTGATATACTGAAGAAACTGCAAGCTTTGAAATAAGGCCTAACAGCTATACGGACCACTGATATTTACCAAATCCTTTTCCAGTCATGGTCTAAAGTTATATTATCTAATAACTGTTTCATGGGGTATTTTAAAGGCTGGTGAAGAGAGATGTAACCAGTTTCAACTTCATATTTTATATGAGCCATTGTATTCAGTACCTTAAATCGTAATGATATGTTTGTTATTTGATTTATGGGTCAGTTCTAGTAGTTTGAACCGACCCAAATGGGGGTATATGTTGTAATATGTTGGCCAATTTATGTAGGATATTATATTATTATATATACAGTGTCTCACAAAAGTTAGTACATCCCTCACATTTTTGTAAATATTTTATATTATCTTTTCGTGTGACAACACTGAAGAAATGACGCTTTGCTACAATGTAAAGTAGTAAGTGTACATCTTGTATAACAGTGTAAATTTGCTGTCCCTTCAAAATAACTCAACACACAGCCATTAATGTCTAAACCGCTGGCAACAAAAGTGAGTACACCCCTAAGTAAAAAAATTTCCAAATTGGGCCCAAAGTGTCAATATTTTGTGTGGCCACCATTATTTTCCAGCACTGCCTTATCCCTTTTGGGTATGGAGTTCACCAGAGCTTCACAGGTTGCCACTGCAGTCCTCTTCCACTCCTCCATGACAACATCATGGAGCTGGTGGATGCTAGAGACCTTGCGCTCCTCCACCTTCAATTTGAGAATGCCCTACAGATGCTCAATAGGGTTTAGGTCTGGAGACATGCTTGGCCAGTCCATCGCCTTTACCCTCAGCTTCTTTAACAAGGCAGTAGTCGTCTTGGAGGCGTGTTTGGGGTCATTATCATGTTGGAATACTGCCCTGCGGCCCAGTCTCCGAAGGGAGGGGATCATGCTCTGCTTTAGTATGTCACAGTACATGTTGGCATTCATGATTCCCTCAATGAACTGTAGCTCCCAGTGCCGGCAGCACTCATACAGCCCCAGACCATGACACTCACACCACAATGCTTGATTGTAGGCAAGACACACTTGTCTTTGTACTCCTCACCTGGTTGCCACCACACGCTTGACACCATCTGAACCAAATACGTTTATCTTGGTTTCATCAGACCACAGGACATGGTTCCAGTAATCCATGTCCTTAGTCTGCTTGTCTTCAGTTAACTGTTTGCGGGCTTTCTTGTGCATCATCTTTAGAAGAGTCTTCCTTCTGGGACCACAGTCATGCAGACCATTTGGTGCAGGGTACAGCGTATGGTCTGAGCACTGACAGGCTGAGCCCCCACCCCTTCAACCTATGTAGCAATGCTGGCAGCACTCAAATGTCTATTTCCCAAAGACAACCTCTGGATATGACGCTGAGCACGTGCATTCAACTTCTTCGGTTGACCATGGCGAGGCCTGTTCTGAGTGGAACCTGTCCTGTTAAACCACTGTATATTCTTGGCCATTGTGCTGCAGCTCAGTTTCAGGGTCTTGGCAATCTTCTTATAGCCTAGGCCATCTTTATGTAAAGGAACAATTCTTTTTTTTCAGATCCTCAGAGAGTTCTTTGCCATGAGGTGCCGTGTTGAACTTCCAGTGACCAGTATGAGAGAGTGAGAGCTATAACACCAAATTTAACACACCTGCTCCCCATTCACACCTGAGACCTTGTAACACTAATGAGTCACATGACATCGGGGAGGGAAAATGGCAAATTGGGCCCAATTTGGACATTTTTACTTAGGGGTGTACTCACTTTTGTTGCCAGCGGTTTAGACATTAATGGCTGTGTGTTGAGTTATTTTGAGGGGACAGCAAATTGACACTGTTTTACAAGCTGTACACTCACTACTTTACATTGTAGCAAAGTGTAATTTCTTCAGTGTTGTCACACGAAAAGATATAATAAAATATTTACAAAAATGTGAGAGGTGTACTCACTTTTGTGAGATACTGTATGTACACATACAGTACCATATTGACCAGGAATTCAGTTGAGTTGTCCAAGCCAACTCAATTTTAACATATCAAAAGGACAGCTGAGGACCCTTTGATATGTCAATCTTATGCAAGTCTTCCTAGGTATGTGAGGAATGGCCTGTTAATCTAATTGAACATTTCAAAGGGTACATTGTTTACATGCTTAAGAATGATAAAGAACCATAGAAATATTTATTGATGGTAATTAGACTTGAGGGGATATTCATGGAAATGGTGGCTTTTCAATTTGATTAACAATAAGATCAAATAGTATTTTGGGTTAACCTAGCAGAACCCCCCCCATGTACTAGTATTTCAGGGGGACGATTCAAGACGGCAATCAGTCTTTTCATTCTCCATGAAGGTGACAGAAGAAATTGGGTTCTCTGAAGGTGTATGAATGCTGCACAAATAGCCTGTCACCTATTTTATATTTACTCTGTTGGATTTTGTCCTCTGTTGCAAGTATCTTATGGACTTTGGTCTGTCTGACGTTTCAATAAATGCATCTCTCTGGAAGAATTGGGTTGCTGCTGAAAATTACTCACATTATAATAATAACTAAATAATTATCATCATCCCATAACTATATCACTACACATTGGCTTTTCTCCAATCAGCTGGTACCATTCCAGTCAGTAGACTTTCAGTAAAAATGAGGAACAATGGTCTGGTAATTACTTGACTGAGTTCCCTAAGCACCCTCAGGCGCAAGCCATCTGGTCCCGGTGACTTATTAATGTTAAGTTTTTCAAGTCTATTTCTAATTCTGTCTAATTATATCCTCTGTTAGCCATGAGGGTGCTTCCTGTGATGTGTCATGAGGATAAACACTGCAGTTTTGGTTACTGAAGCCCCTCAATTCCCTTGTGGAGACTGAGGAAGACTAAATTCAATACCTTCGCCATCTCACCATCCTTTGTAACCAGATTCCCTTCCTCATTCTTTATGGGGCCAATATAGTCTGTCCTCCCTCTTTTACTGTTTATATACTTAAAGAATTTCCTGGAATTTTTTTTGCTCTCCTCCGTGTCTTTTGTGTTCCATCTTAGCCGCCCTAATTGAACCCTTACATTTCTTGTTGCATTCTTTGTAAAGTTTGAATGCTGATGATGATGTATTTTTTGAAGGCCTTCTCCTTTGCTTTTATATGCATTTTTACATTGGAGTTAAACCATCCAAGACTTTTATTCGCTCTTTGAAATTTATTTCCCAATGGGATGCACTAGCTAATGCCCTTATTTAATATGCTCTTAAAGCAAACCCATCTCTCCTCCGTGTTCTTTGTTCCTAAGATTTTATCCCAATTAATATCTTCTAGCAAGGTTCGTAGTTTAGGGAAGTTGACTCTTTTGAAATTCAGTGTCTTTGTATTGCCCTTATGTTTCCTATTTGTGTGATTTATACTGAAGCTAATTGACCTATGATCGCTGTTTCCTAAATTGCCCCATATTTCCACATCCGTGATCAGGTCTGTATTGTTGGTAATCAGTAGGTCTAGTACGTTTTGTTTCTAGTTGGTGCGTCTACCATCTGACCCATGAAATTGTCCTGCAAGTCATTTAGGAACTGGCAAGCCTTAGACGAATGCGTGGTTCCCTCCACCCAGTCTATGTCTGGATAATAAAAATCCCCCATTATGATAACACTTCCCATCCTTGCTGCTAATCCAAACTGCGATAGGAGGTCCATCTCCCCCTCCTCCCTCAGGTTAGGGGGCCTATAACATACTCCCAGTATTACTTTCCCCTTTGTTTCATCTCTTTGGAGCTCTACCCATAAGGATTCCACCTCTTCCCTAGCTCCCTTAGTGATGTCATCTCTCACATTACCTTGTACATTATTCTTGATATACAGGCATACCCCTCCCCTTTATTTACCCTCTCTATCTCTATGATAAAAGGGAATACCCTTGAATGTTGCCAGACAATCATGAGAGCTGTTGAACCAAGTCTCTGAATTTCCCACAAAATCAAAATCCTCCTCGTACAACAGTATCTCTAGTTCTCCCATCTTGCCCGCCAGGCTCCTGGCATTGGTGAACATGCCACGTAGTTTAGACTGGTCGCATACTGTCTTCTTATTGGGTGTTCAGGGGTTGCAAATAGGACTTGTTACTATACTTACCTCTGGTTTATGTGCATTAGTTAACCTACCACTAATGCCCCCAATACTACCCTCTGGAATATGTTCAGCACTGACTATCTCTACCTCTGGACCCTCCCCTGTCACCTAGTTTAAAAGCCCCTCTAACTTTTCGGCCATCTTCACTCCCAGCAGATCTGCACCCTCCTCATTTAGGTGCAGTCTGTCCCTTCTATAAAACTGGTGACCTACTGAGAAGTCAGCCCAGTTCTCCAGGAACCCAAACCCCTCCTTTCTACACCAGCTCATCAGCCAATTGTTAACTTTTCTAATCTCCCTGTGCCTTTCTGGTGTGGCTCAAGGTACAGGTAGTATTTCTTAGAATACAACCTTGGAGGTCCTTTTCCTCAATTTAGCTCCTAAGTCCCTAAAATCGTTCTTTAGTACACTCCATCTTCCTCTGACTATGTCATTGGTGCTAACGTGCACCATGACAGCCAAGTCTTCCCCAGCCCCTCCCACTAATGTCCACCAGATCTGTGATGTGCTGAACCCAAGCGCCCCGTAGACAGCATACAGTTCAGCGCTTCAGGTCTTTGTCACAGATTGCCATCTCTGTCCTTCTAAGAATTTAGTCCCCTACCACCAGAATCTGTCTTTCCTTTCCCTTTGCTTCACCCCCACTCTCACTGGAGGAGTTCTTCCCCTGGCAGCTAGGGGAGTCCCTCAGCTCTAGCAGTGTTGGTCTCTGACTGGCTTCACCAATGTCACTCAACGGGGAGTACTTATTGGGATTTTGCCCAGGATTGGCCTCCCTGGCACTTTCCCCTCTACCCTTTCTGACTGTCACCCATCTACTCTTTTCTAGTGCCTGCACCTCTTTGTCTCCACCCGCCTCTGTGATGGCGGGTACGTTCCCCACTCTCCTTTAATATGGAGGGTCTTCTCAGTGCTGACAGTTGCTTCCCTAGATTTAGAACCTGGGCTTCCAGGGGAAACAATGTGCTTACATTTTGCACAGCAGTTTTCGCCCTTGATCGGATGATCAAGGAACGCATAAATGCTGCAAGATGTACACCCAGTCACATCTCCACATCTGCTAAACATCGTACCTACTAATTTAATGATGATTGGAGATTATAACCTGTCCAAATTAACTAATAACTAGCTTCCTGACACCAATACTAATACTAACAATACACAGGTACTCAACAATACAATACACAGGTAATCGCAGTCCACGTGCACTCGCAGTCCACGTGCACTAGCAGTCCACGTGTATTCACAGTCCACATGCACTCGCAGCACTCGTGTACACATTGCCCATGTGCACTCACAATACACAGGTACTCACAATACACAGGTACACACAATAATCAGGTACTAACAATACACACACACTACTCAGGTACTCACAACACACATGTACTTACACACTCAAGTACTCACAATACACAGGTACTCCCAACTCTCACAATACTCAGGTACTCCCAACCATTGCTGATGTAAATTTAAAATGAGTCACAATTTTAAGTGTTTTTTATTATTTCCAAATGATCCTAATTTGAGCCCAAAAAATGTAATATGTGTACCAACATCAGAAATAAAAATGTAATTTGCAAAAATCAGAGGGTAACATCACTATTCTACACTCACACACCAAGAACACAGAAAAAAATCAAAAATAACTCCTGACTAATGCAGCACTGAGGTTCTGGGTTTGAATCCCAAACATGCCACTTCATGTAGAGAAGTTGTCTGTTCACCTTATGCTGTTAAACATAATTTCTGACTCAGGTCCTTACATAAATACATGTCATATTTATGTGTAGGAGGGTTCCACCACCATTGCAAATTGTGTTATATGTTTTCCATGGGCAAGGACTCTAATCAGCCTTAACATTTCTCCACCAGCACTAATTGCAGCCTCTTACCAAGCCAAAACTCACAAAATGACAGCTGTTTAGCTCTCAGCATGCTGACAGTAATCAGCCATAACTAGCCTTCCAAACAGAAGGCATATGCCAGAAACAGGTTGTTCACTAGCTCTCTGGCCTTCCACAGTACATCTGCATTGATTAACTTCTTGCACCCCTGGGACTAAGGACAGTTTGACACCACAGAGATGCAGCCTAAAAAAATGTGGCCACACAGTGGCTAATGGGTTAGCACTTCTGCCTACCAGCACTGAGTTTCGGAGTTTGAATCCCAGTCATGCTACCTGGCTAGAGATTTGTGTGTTGTGGTGTTAAAGTTTCTTTTTCACAGTGCTAACATTTTTCATGGGTTTCACATAATGGAACCCCAAGAAATCACATTATAAATCAAGCAAGTGTGGGTTTGCACCAAATCTAGAACTGGGGTGTTTTGGCCCAGATATGGATGTCTAAGTCTGGTGTGATGCTGCACACATTTTAATTTTGTATGCTTATGATTTCCTGTTTTGGACCCTTCACATGCCCAACAAGGTACAAGTTGGATTTGAAGATTTTTGGGATCACTGATCATGGGCAGAGCCTTGGACATGTGTTATTTTGAGCTTTACTCTGCACATATATATCTGCTGAGGCATTTTTCCATTTGTAAAGAGTGTGTATTCCTAATGAACAGGTGTAAGCACTCAAGACACAGAAACAATTACTCTGGTGGATGTGTCCTTTACTGGGTGGGTGAGCAAGCTTAGCTAGGTTATTTAAAGGCCTGCATTTGTAGTGGGTGTTTTGCCTAAGAACAGGCCTGAATTTTTCTTTGTAGTGTGTATATTGGATTACAAATATATATGTTTTTTGTGGATTTTGCGAGGGTGCATCATTTCTGACCCTCACCCCACTAAGACTGTTTGATGATTGCTTCTAAATCTCACATGTTAGATTTACAAGACTGTAATGGTTGAAATGCAAAGGAAGCATAGGCATGCACACAGGGTGTGCCAGGTGTGCCTGGGTACACCCTAATCACCACGTGTGCTGCAGATTCCCCCTGTTTAGACTCCTGATATTTCACCAAACCCCCTTAACGGGGCTCCCAAAGAAATTATCAAAAAAACATAAATAAATAAAATTGCTGGCTTTTGTATTAATTTTGTCTGTTTTTGCTTATGATAATTCTGCCATGTAAATTTTTTGGGGTTTGGGGCGAGGACTTCTGATCACAAGAAAGGTTTGTCATGCTTGTTAGCTTGATTTGTATCCCAGCTTTTCTAATGTGATTTGTAAAATTTTTAGTGTCCTACCCTTGAATATTGTAAGCAGGGCCCTTCTAACTAAATTGTCAAATGCTGGAGCATCATTCATCTTCCTCCAGCTTCTCCTTCCCCTCTTCTACCTCTGGTCTTATCCTTCTTCCTTCGGTCTTCCTCCGGCTTCTTTTTCCTGTCTTCTTCTTGTTCTGCTTCTTCTTCTTCTCCTACCACCAACCCGCTGAAGATCCAAAAATGACCGTCCTCCGACGTTGTGGCCCACCAATCTATCCACTTCCATGGTGCACATGTCATCTGGTGACCCCGCCCCCTTGTGATAGCACGGACCCATCATGCCCTGGCTGGTGAAGTCACAAGGGGCAAGGTCTCTGAATGACATCATCCACCCCATTGCATCATCAGAGGAGGTTCGTTTTTGAAATACTCAGTGGGTTGGCAGAGACAGCGGAGGTGGAAGAAGAAGAAGGAGAAACCCAGAGGAAGAAGCCGGAGGAAGACCGAAGGGAGATCGGAGGAAGAAGGAGAAGACCAGAGGAAGAAGTGGGGAAGGAGAAGCTGGAGGGAGACCGGAGGAAGACCGCAGGAAGAAGGAGGAAGAAGTGGGGGAAGAAGAAGACATTTTTAAGAAAGGACTTGTCAAAAACTGGCTATTGTCTTTTGTCACATTACACTACTTTTCTGGTGAATGGGTAGGGGTACGATGTACCCGATACCCATTCACATAGGGGGGCGGGATTTGGGGGATTCCAGATTCTGATAAGCCCCCGCCCGCAGAACCCGACAACCAATGGCCAAGGTTGTTGGGAAGAGGTCCTTGTCCCCATCAACATGGGGACAAGGTGCTTTGGGGGACCCCAAAGCAACCCCCATGTAGAGGGCATGTGGCCTGGTATGGTTCAGGAGAGGGGGCGCTCGCTTGTCCCCCCCATCCTGACCTCCAGGCTACATGCTAGGATAAGGGTCTGGTATAGATTTTGGGGTGACTCCCACAGCAATTTGTTTTTAAAATTTTGGCATGGAGTTCTTCTTAGAATCCATACCAGACCCTAAGGGCCTGGTATAGCCTTGGGGGGGACCGCACTCTGTTTTTTTCCGTGATTTTTTATCTATATTGCCGGGAAACGGCAATGTATTGCAGTGTGTTACTGCACATTTACCGTTCAGAGTGCTTTTGCACGTTTACTGCAGTATATTGCAGTGCGTTACTGCACATTTAACACAGTATATTTCAGTGTGTTATTGCAGGTTTACCGCAGTATACTGCAATGTGCATTAGTGCACGTTTAAAGCAGTATATTTCAGTGCATTATTGCAAGTTTACCTATTATATTGCAGTACATTAGTGCATGTTTATCGCAGTGTATTTCAGTGCACTTTTGCATGTTTACTGTAGTATATTGCAGTGTGTTACTGCACGTTCAACGCAGTATATTTCAGTGCAATTTTGCAGGTTTACTGTAGTATATTGCAGTGCATTAGTGCACAGTTAACGCAGTGTATTTCAGTGCGTTGGTGCACGTTTACTGCAGTATATTACTGCATGTTTACCGCAGTATATTTCAATGCGTTATTGCATGTTTACCGTAGTATGTTTCAGTGCATTATTGCAGGTTTACCGCAGTATATTTAAGTGTATTATTGCTGGTTTACCGTAGTATATTGCAGTGCGTTAGTGCACATTTAACGCAGTACATTTCAGTGTGTTACTGCACATTTAACGCAATATATTTCAGTGCGTTATTGCTGGTTTACTGTAGTATATTGCAGTGCATTTGTGTATATTTAACGCAGTGTAGTTCAGTTGGTTGATGCATGTTTACCGTAGTTTTGCAGTGCATTACTGCATGTTTTTTTTTTTAACAAGGAAAGAAATATTTATTTAGATTTTTACAGTACAAGCGATGCATAAACACAGTTGTTGGTATTGTTACATGATTTGTCACAGAACGAATGGGCTACATAATTTAACAGGAGAATGATGTGCAGGGGTGTCTGTTTGAGGAGGTCCCGGGGGAAGGGGGGGAGAAGGGAGGGGGGGGAGGGAGGGAGTGAAGGAAGGACCTCATCTAATTTGCCAATTTCACAGAATTCAAACAACGACTATACATTTAAAAGTCCATAACAGTGGTACACTATTGCAGGGCAGGTCCAGCAACCATATCTTGATGATCGACTACTTCTGTACCCCAGGCATCTATCCATCCTGACCATATTTTATCAAATTTGCCAGGGCAGCTTCGGCTGGCATAGGTAAGCTTATACAATGGCATTACCAAGTTCAGTGTTAGGCACCATGATGACACCCTGGGAGGCGCAGGGTCCTTCCAGTGAAGAAATATTTCTTTACGAGCATAGAATGTAGCATAATTCAAAATAATCTAGTATATTTACCCCTTGCCCTAGAGTCAAAAACATTGAGGAGCATTAGCTTGGAGTCTGATTCCAGTTCCAGAGTGGTAACCCGGCTAACAGTTTCAGCTATCTCCGACCAGTAGTCTCCGAGGCGGGGACAGGACCATATCATATGAAAGAAGGAGGCAGAGCTCTGACCACATCAAGGGCAGGCCACTGGGGTGTTAGGATTCATAATTGTTAACCGTTTTGGAGTGTAGCAGGCTCTGTGGAGGAACTTGATCTGCATAAATCGGTCTCTGGCCGAGATCATATTAATGACAAAGGAAGATACACATGTCTCCCATTCCTCCTCTGACAGATCTGGGATGTCTAGTTTCTACTTAGCTAGGGATTTTTCAAGTTTCTTTAAAGGAGTTATAGACAAGTGGAAATATAGGGAGGAAAGGGGTTTATCTATGGTTTTAGCTATAAGTAGTCCCTCCACAGAGTCCGATTTCAATATGAGTTGTGCTGGGAATTGTTTCCTATATGCATGTCGAAGCTGGTAGTATCGGAACAACATCCACCCCGGTAGTGAGTAGGCACTTTTGAGATCAGGGAAGGACCTCAGCTTACCCCCCCGCAACTATATGCTTCAATTTAACTATACCCTTTCTTGCCCAAACCTGGGGGTCTGGAATGGTATTCATGTGTGATAGGTTGGGATTACCCCAGAGAGGAGTGTGGGGAGAGAACCTCTCTGGGGAGGCAAAGCGGGTCCTGGCTTTATGCCATACATTGATGGTTGTGTGCATCAGCTCCGTGATGCCAATGTGAGATCCCGCCCCCCTAAATACCACGTTGCTGAGGGAGGAGTATGAGCCCATTATGGCTGCTTCCAAGGTCACTGCTGGGTTGTCTTGTAGTTGGGAAAACCACCATCTGACCATCACCAGGACGGCCGCCCAGAAGTAGATCTGAAAGTCTGGAAGAGACAGGACTCCCTGGGTGACAGGCAGCTGAAGGGTAGTAATGGCCATTCGTGGGGTCCTACCATTTCAAACAAAGGAAGATATTATGCTTTTTAGTTTTGCAAAGAAGGTGGTCGGAGGGATCAAAGGGGCATTTCTAAAAAGGTAGAGGAATTTGGGGAGATAAACCATCTTAACTAAGTTTACCCTACCCACTGGTGATAGGGGAAGGGTCCTCCAGGCTATACATTTCTGCGAGAAGTTTTTAAGTAATGGTTGAAGGTTCAGTTCATAATATGAGGATAGTGGAGTCCCAATCCTTACACCTAGATATTTGAATTCTGATGTCCAGTTTAGGGGGGTGCCAGTTGGTGGGTGGTGACCTGACGCATTCAGTGAAAAAAGGAGGGATTCCCCCCAATTAACCTTTATACCCGAGAATGATCTGAATTCATCTATTATTTGTAATGCTGGTGGGAGGGAAGAGATATCTTTAAGGAAAAGGAGAGTATCATCAGCGTATAAGGATATTTTATCAGTTATTACACCGACTTGGATCCCCTTTACTGATGGATCTAATACGAGCTGCCATGGGTTTCATGGCTAACGTGAATAATCCAGGTGATAGTGGGCATCCCTGTCTGGTGCCCATGGATAGAGGAAATGGCAAGGATAATAAATTATTTGTGCGTATACGGGCTGTGGTATAACATCTGGACCCAGCTAATAAAACGAGGGCCAAACCCAAACTTGCGAAGGACCGCCCAGAGGTAGCGCCATTCAACCGAATCAAAGGCCTTTTCTGCGTCTAAGGAGGCTACTACCTCCGGGCCGTCCCCGCTCGCCCTAGAGAGATGTGCAAGGAGACATCGGATATTTATGTCAGTCCCCCTGCCTGACATAAATCCAGACTGGTCTGCGTGCACCAATGCCGTAATCACGGTGTTCAGTCGACCGGCCAGCACCTTAGCTAATAACTTGGCATCCACATTAAGGAGAGAGATAGGGCGATACAAAGAACAGGGGGCTTACCCGATTTAAGTATGACCACTATGACTGCCTCAGCCATTGACGGGGGTAATGAATTTCCCTCCATGGCTTTTTGCAGCACTATTCTGAACAATGGTAGTATTTCTTCTGTATAAGTTTTAAAGAATTCGGCAGGTATCCCATCCAGGCCTGGCGTTTTACTGTTTTGCAAGGAGGCCACTGCCCGCTGTAACTCCTCTAATAGCATAGGACCATCTAAAGCTTCTCTAAATGTGGAAGTCAGGCAAGGGAGCTCCACCCCGTCGAGGTATGTCGTCAATTCTTCATCCATACAGTCCATTCCAGAACCATAAAGCTCTTGGTAAAATGATGCAAACCTGTCATTAATGGACGAGGGATCCGTTAGGATCGTCCCGTCCAAGTCAGATATGGCCGAGATAGTCACCGGGGAGGAGCTTTCCCTCGCCAGCCATGCCAGCATACTGCCGGTCTTCTCCCCGTGTTCAAAGAGTCTTTGGGACTAATGTAGAAATTTAGTTTTGGTGGCTGACATCCGTAACAGGAGAACATCCCTTAACGCTGCCTGAAAATCAGAGTATGCTCTTGGAGTCCCCGACTCAGAGTATTCATCTTAAAGTGCAGCCACCCTTTCCTCAGCCTTTCGGGTCTCCTCGCTTAGATCCCTACGGATCTTACGGATATGTGACTGTAAACTACCCCTGGTAAAGGCCTTAAATGCGTCCCAAGACGTGGCCAGAGACACTGATTGATCCAGTTCCCGCCAATACTGCACCGCCTCAGACCTATATGGTTCCAAAATTCTGGAATCAGATAGCCAGAACCTGGGCAATCTCCAGAGACTCTCCCCGGTACACTGGACATGCTCAGCTTCAAGGCAAGCGGGGCGTGATTGGATATGCCACGGGGGAGAATGGTGATATGTCTAACCATGGGAAGGACAGACCCCCCCCGCATAGGCAAGGTCTATGCGTGATAGGGTTTTGTGTGAGGCTGAGTGGCATGTGTAGGCCCTTCGGGAGGGGTTACGCCATCTCCACACATCAGTCAGGTTAGAGGCCTCCGCCCAAGAGAGCAGCTCCAAAGATGAGCCCACTCCGGGCGAGAGTCTGTCCATCCTAGGGTCCGGGGCCAAGTTAAAATCCCCCAGTATCACCACTTTATCTGTATCGTAAATGGCAATCTTAGAAATAAGCTAATTAAGCAATCTTGTGGAAGCCGGAGGGGGTAGGTATAATCCCACCACCACCAGCTCCAACCTGTCAACCATGGCATGAAGTATAACAAAATGATCCTCCTGGTCTAGTTCCAGCACCAGCAGCTTGAATGGCAAAGATTTGTGAACTAGAACGCTGACCCCTCTAGAGTAGTTGGTATATATGGAATGATACTGATGTCCCACCCAGGGCCCTCTAAGGCTCAAGAGCTTACTGCCTGCCAAGTGGGTTTCCTGCAGTATACATATTTGGGGATGATAGGTTTTCAGAAATTGAAACACTAATGACCTTTTCACAGGAGAGTTCAAACCCCTAGTGTTCCATGAAACAATAGTACAGTCAGCCATAATCATCTAATGGTACATTTTCAAGCCGTGGACCTACACACAAATTTAGATGCAAGGTCCGGACCACTGTATGGGTCAGGATGTGGCATCCCAAACATTTAGTGACATACATGTTTACATCGCTTGTGAAAGAACAACAGATAAACCAGTTGTAACATAAAAAACCCAACCAACCCCCCCACCCCCCACCCCTCCAACCCCAGCCCCAAATTTGGGGAGGCTCAGGATCCCAAATTAGAACCAAAGCAAACACGCCCGTAATGGGGGAACGCATGCAAATGGCATCCGTAGTCCAGCAGTGAGATGTTACATCTAGTCTCTTGCTGAAGACCGGATTAGTAAAAAAGTGGGTGCAGGCTCCCGGCAACTTAAACGTTAAACTTAAACGTTAATGTTGCAGAGTCAAACTGTTTGGTCAGTATTAAAGGAGAAAGAGCAGGGTGACAAGAAATAAGGGGGGGGAGAGAGGATGTGCCCGGAGTTATCCTTCATATATATCCCCCCTCCAGGTTGTTTCAATCAGACTCAAGAAGGGGCAAGGGCCATCTTCCTCCAATACCCCTGACACCCATAAGGATAGGTATGTAGAGGCACTCAGCGGATGATCTGGGTTGAGAGGTCCCATTTGGGCCAGTGTATAAGAGAGGCACGTCTTTAAGGCCACAGGTGGTTCTGGCACCCATGGGTTAGATGTCCAACCATAGGGATAATGATAACTGAGTATATGCTGTTATATTCCAAAGGGGGGGCCTGGGCCCAGGATTCATAAAGGAGGGGAAGGAGGGGAGAAGTAAGATACAGACCTGGAGCCATCTCTACAATAATGAGGGTTTGAGGGCCCTCCGAGATCCAGCTGAGTGACCTCCGAGGTTACGAAGTGTAAAACCACAACATGTGGAGGGAGTGAGGTTCCAGTAGGGAAACCCAGGCTCATGTGTAGGAAAAGGCACATTGCAGGAAAAAACAGCAGATGACAACGGCCCGCTCAATCGGGCAATCAAGTGGGTCACTTATCTGGGCGGGAGTCTGTCGATCCAGCCGGAGGCCTCCTCTGGGGACATGAAGAATCTAACAGATTCCCCGTCCTCCACCCGCAGCCTGGCCAGGAACAGCATGCTGTACTTGATATGGTGAGAACGGAGCCTCGCTCTGACAGCATCAAATGATTTCCGTTGCTTCTGGGTTTCCAGCGAATAGTCCGGAAAGATTAAGAGCTTAGCGTTTTCTAAGCGGAGTTCGCCTTGGGCCCTAGCCTCCCTCATCACAATATCTCTGTCCTGAAAATGAAGGAGTTTGAAGATAAAGGTTCGGGGTGGTGCTCCTTGGGGTCCCCTGGTAGTGGGTATGCGATGGGAACTTTCCACCGTAAAGAATGGAGAAAAACGTGCTGCAAGGAGTAGCTGTTGCAATAGGCGTTCAGCGAAGGCTGTAGGATTCGTGCCCTCCGCCCCCTCAGGGAGTCCCAGAATGCGCAAATTATTTCTCCTATTGCGATTCTCTACATCTTCTGCACGAGATTCAAGCGTCTTCACTCTGGCTTTAAGTGCATGGATGTCGGTCCCGTGGTCACGTACTGTATACTCTGCTTGGGAGACCCTTTGCTCTACCTCAGTCATTCTACCATGAAAAGCATCAAAGTCTTTCCTAATGAACTCCACGTTTGCTTGGATATGTTCCACTTTACTGGTCAGGGTAGTTATAGCCTGTAAAACTGCCTTGAAATCAGCTGCCGTGGCAGGCATCTTGTCAGGGTCTTCGGCCTGGTTCTCCATCTGGGCAGGAGTGTTAGGTGAGGCCCCGGCTGCGACCATGTCAGCAATGTCGGGCCTGGAGGCCTTTTTCCGGGAGCGGGACTGGCTCTTCCTCCTTTGCATACCCTGGGGAGGGTATCAGGAGCGGAGAGGGACAGAGAGAGCCCACCGGAACCCCCCTCTCGGCATCCGAACGGGTACCGCGCCGGCCTTCTGAGGCCGCGGGCAGGATTTTCAGGCGAGTCAGCGGCTTCGGCCTAGTCCGCAATGTCTGGCACCTTTTCCCGGGATTCGGCCAGCCGATTTTTCCCCCAAGTGCTCTGAAATGGTCCCCCTGCTTGGAGGGACTCATTAGAATCTATTTTTTGGGGTTCTGCACCCAGTAAAGGAGGATTTAGTTCCGGTCCTTCGGAGCTCAGACAAACACGTCTGCTCCCTCTGCCATCTTGGACACGCCCCCCCATTACTGCATGTTTAACGCAGTATATTTCAGTGCATTGGTGCACGTTTACCGCAGTGTATTGCAGTGTGTTACTGCACATTTACCGCAGTATAGTTCAGTGCGCTTTTGCACGTTTACTGCAGTATATTGCAGTGCGTTACTGCACTTTTAACACAGTATATTTCAGTGTGTTATTGCAGGTTTACCACAGTATATTGCAGTGTGCGTTAGTGCACGTTTAAAGCAGTATATTTCAGTGCATTATTGCAGGTTTACCATAATTTATTGCAGTACGTTAGTGCACATTTATTGCAGTGTATTTCAGTGCGTTGGTGCATGTTTAGCTCAGTATATGCAGTGTGTTATTGCATGTTTACCGCAGTATATTTCAATGCGTTATTGCATGTTTACCGTAGTAGTTTCAGTGCATTATTGCAGGTTTACAGCAGTATATTTCAGTGCGTTATTACAGGTCTACCGCTGGATATTGCAGTGCGTTAGTGCACATTTACCGCAGTATATAGCAGTGCGTTATTGCAGGTTTACCGCAGTATATTTCAATGCATTATTGCATGTTCACCGTAGTATGTTTCAGTGCAATATTGCAGGTTTACCGCAGTATATTTCAGTGCGTTATTGCACAATTACCGCAGTATGTTTCAGTGCATTTTTGCAGGTTTACCACAGTATATTACAGTGCATTAGTGCACGTTTAAAGCAGTATATGTCAGTGCTTTATTGCTAGTTTACTGCAGTACATTGCCGTGTGCTAGTGCATATTTAATGCAGTATATTTCCATGCATGGATGCATGTTTACCGCAGTATATCGCAGTGTGTTACTGCAAAATGAACACAGTATATTTCATTGTGTTACTGCATGTTTAATGCAGTATATTTCAGTGCATTGGTGCACGTTTACCGCAGTATATTCCAGTGTGTTACTGCAAATTTACCTCAGTATATTCCAATGTTAGTGCACATTTAACGCAGTAGTAAATTTTAGTGCGTTATTGCACAATTACTGCAGTATATTTCAGTGCGCTACTGCATGTTTAACGCAGTATATTTCAGTGCATTATTGCAGGTTTACCGCAGTATATTGCAGCGCATTAGTGCAAGTTTAAAGCAGTATATTTCAGTGCTTTATTGCTGGTTTACCGCAGTATATTGCAGTGCATTAGTACACATTTAACGCAGTGTATTTCAGTGGGTTGGTGCATGTTTATCACAGTATTGCAGTGTGTTACTGCACGTTTAATGCTGTATATTTTAGTGCATTACTGCATGTTTAACACAGTGTATTTCAGGCATTAGTGCAGGTTTATCGCAGTATATTGCAGTGCATTAGTGCACATTTAACATAGTGTATTTTAGTGGGTTGGTGCATGTTTATCGAAGTATTGCAGTGCATTACTGCATGTTTAATGCAGTATATTTCAGTGCATTGCTGCAGTTTAATGCAGAATATTTCAGTGCATTGGTACACGTTTACCCCAGAATATTGCAGTTTGTTACTGCACATTTACTGCAGTATAGTTCAGTGCGCTTTTGCACATTTACTGCAGTATATTGCAGTGCGTTACTGCACCTTTAACGCAGTATATTTCAGTGTGTTGCAGGTTTATCACAGAATATTGCAGAGTGTGTTAGTGCACACTTAAAGCAGTATATTTCAGTGCATCATTGCAGTGCATTAGTGCACATTTAACGCAGTGTATTTCAGTGCATTGGTATATTGCAGTGCATCACTGCATGTTTAATGCAGTATATTTCAGTGCATTGGTACACATTTATCACAGAATATTGCAGTGTGTTACTGCACATTTACCGCAGTATAGTTCAGTGCATTTTTGCACATTTAACACAGTACATTTCAGTGCATTACTGCACGTTTTAACACAGTATATTTCAGTGCATTATTGCAGGTCTACTGCAGTATATTGTAGTGCATTAGTGCACATTTACCACAGTATATAGCAGTGCGTTATTGCAGGTTTACCGCAGTATATTTCAGTGCGTTATTGCACGTTTACCACAGTATATTTCAGTGCGTTATTGCAGGTTTACCGCAGTAAATTGCAGTGTGTTAGTGCACATTTAACACTGTATATTTCAGTGCATTGGTGCATGATTAAAGCAGTATATTGTAGTGTGTTACTGCACAATTAACACAGTATATTTAATTGCGTTACTGCATGTTTAACAGTATATTTCAGTGTGTTATTGCAGGTCTACTGCGGTATATTGCAGTGCGTTAGTGCACATTTACCGTAGTATATAGCAGTGTGTTATTGCAGGTTTACTGCAGTATATTTCAGCGCGTTATTGCCAGTGTTAATTTTAGTCTTAGGACTAAAATGGCATTTTAGTTTTAGTCCCATTTTAGTCTTCTGCAATTGTTTTAGTTTTAGTCGTATTTAGTCAACTAAATCTCCAGTACATTTTAGTCGACTAAAATGTCCTACATTTTAGTCGACTAAAATTTCCAGTACATTTCAGTAAATGCAATTTAGTTTTAGTCATAGTCTTTTGACTAAAATGGCATTTTAGTTTTAGTCTCATTTTAGTCTTTTGACTAAAATGGCTTTTAATTTTAGTTGTATTTTAAAATAGTATTCATTTAGGCGACTAAAATGTTTTAGTTATTTTAGTTGACTAAAATGTTTTAGTCATTTTAGTCGACTAAATTAACACTGGTTATTGCACGTTTACCGCAGTATGTTTCAGTGCGTTATTGCAGATTTACTGCAGTATATTTCAGTGCGCTATTGCACTTTTACCACAGTATGATTCAGTGCATTATTGCAGGTTTACCACAGTATATTGCAGTGTGTTAGTGCACGTTTAAAGCAGTGTATTTCAGTGCGTTATTGCAGGTTTACCGCAGTAAATTGCAGTGTGCTAGTGCACATTTAACGGAATATTTCAGTGCATTGGTGCATGTTTACCGCAGTATATTGCAGTGTGTTACTGCACAAATAATGCAGCATATTTCATTGCGTTACTGCATGTTTAACGCAATACATTTCAGTGTGTTGGTCGCACGTTTACAGCAGTATATTGTTACTGCACATTTATGGCAGTACATTTCCAGTGTTAGTGCAAATTTAACGCAGTAAATGTCAGTGCATTATTGCACGTTTACTGCAGGATATTGCAGTGGGTTATTGCAAGTTTACCGCAGTATATTGCAGTGTGTTAGTGCATGTTTAAAGCAGTATATGTCAGTGCTTTATTGCTGGTTTACCACAGTATATTGCAGTGCGTTAGTACACATTTAACGCAGTGCATTTCAGTGGGTTGGTGCATGTTTACCGCAGTATTGCAGTGTATTACTGCACATTTAACCCAGTATATTTTAGTGGGTTACTGCACGTTTAACACAGTGTATTTCAATGCGTTATTGCAGGTCTACCGCAGTATATTGCAGTGCGTTAGTGCAAATTGAACGCAGTATATTTCAGTGCGTTACTGCACATTCAATGCAATATATTTCAGTGCATTATTGCTGGTTTACTGTAGTATATTGCAGTGCATTCGTGCACATTTAACGCAGTGTATTTCAGTGATTTGGTGCATGTTTACTGTAGTATTGCAGTGCAGTACTGCATGTTTAATGCAGTGTATTTCAGTGCATTACTGCATGTTTAACGCAGTATATTTCAGTGCATTGGTGCACGTTTAACGCAGTGTATTGCAGTGTGTTACTGCACATTTACCGCAGTATAGTTCAGTGCACTTTTGCACGTTTACTGCAGTATATTGCAGTGCGTTACTGCACATTTACCTGTAACGCAGTATTTTTCAGTGTGTTTTTGAAGGTTTACCACAGTATATTACAGTGTGAGTTAGTGCACATTTAAAGCAGTATATTTCAGTGCATTATTGCAGGTTTACTGTATTATATTGCAGTACGTTAGTGCACATTTATCGCAGTGTATTTCGGTGCATTGGTGCATGTTTACCTCAGTATATTGCAGTGCGTTACTGCATGTTTAACGCAGTATATTTCAGTACATTATTGCAGGTCTACTGCAGTATATTGCAGTGCGTTGGTGCTCATTTACAGCAGTATATTGCAGTGTGTTACTGCACATTTACCGCAGTATATTCCAGTGCGCTAGTGCACATTTAACACAGTATATTTCAATGTATTTTTGCAGGTTTCCTGTAAAATTTGTGCACATTTAACGCAGTATATTTCAGTGCATTGGTGCATGTTTATCATAGCATATTGCAGTGTGTTTTTGCAGGTTTACCGCAGTATATTGCAGTGCATTAATGCACGCTTAAAGCAGTATATTTCAGTGCATTATTGCATGTTTTACGCAGTAAATTTCAGTGCATTAGTGCACGTTTAAAGCAGTATATTTCAGTGCATTATTGCATGTTTAACGCAGTATATTTCAGTGCATTAGTGCACATTTACCGCAGTATATTGCAGTAGGATTTAAGTTCTGGTCCTTGGGAGCTCAGACAAACACGTCTGCTCCCTCTGCCATCTTGGACACGCCCCCCATTACTGCATGTTTAACGCAGTATATTTCAGTGCATTATTGCATGTGTTACGCAGTAAATTTCAGTGCATTAGTGCACGTTTAAAGCAGTATATTTCAGTGCATTATTGCATGTTTAACGCAGTATATTTCAGTGCATTAGTGCACATTTACCGCAGTATATTGCAGTAGGATTTAAGTTCTGGTCCTTGGGAGCTCAGACAAACACGTCTGCTTCCTCTGCCATCTTGGACACGCCCCCAATTACTGCATGTTTAACGCAGTATATTTCAGTGCATTAGTGTACATTTACCGCAGTGTATTGCAGTGTGTTACTGCACATTTACCGCAGTATAGTTCAATGCGCTTTTGCACGTTTACTGCAGTATATTGCAGTGCGTTACTGCATGTTTAACACAGTATATTTCAGTGTTTTATTGCAGGTTTACCACAGTATATTTCAGTGTGCGTTAGTGCACGTTTAAAGCAGTATATTTCAGTGCATTATTGCAGGTTTACCATATTATATTGCAGTATGTTAGTGCACATTTATTGCCGTGTATTTCAGTGCATTGGTGCATGTTTAGCTCAGTATATGCAGTGTGTTATTGCATGTTTACCACCGTATATTTCAATGCGTTATTGCATGTTTACCATAGTATGTTTCAGTGCATTATTGCAGGTTTACAGCAGTATATTTCAGTGCGTTATTAAAGGTCTACCGCTGGATATTTCAGTGCGTTATTGCACAATCACCGCAGTATGTTTCAGTGCATTTTTGCAGGTTTACCACAGTATATTACAGTGCATTAGTGCACGTTTAAAGCAGTATATGTCAGTGCGTTATTGCAAGTTTGCCGCAGTGCATTGCAGTGTGCTAGTGCAGTATTTAATGCAGTATATTTCCATGCATGGATGCATGTTTACCGCAGTATATCGCAGTGTGTTACTGCAAAATGAACACAGTATATTTCATTGTGTTACTGCATGTTTAATGCAGTATATTTCAGTGCATTATTGCAGGTTTACCGCAGTATATTGCAGTGCATTAGTGCACGTTTAAAGCAGTATATTTCAGTGCTTTATTGCTGGTTTACCGCAGTATATTGCAGTGCATTAGTACACATTTAACGCAGT
This sequence comes from Aquarana catesbeiana, assembly GCF_042186555.1. Classification (NCBI taxonomy): domain Eukaryota; kingdom Metazoa; phylum Chordata; class Amphibia; order Anura; family Ranidae; genus Aquarana; species Aquarana catesbeiana. The sequence goes on along the minus strand of NC_133334.1, from coordinate 169,419,593 downwards.
GTATTTCAGTGGGTTGGTGCATGTTTACCACAGTATTGCAGTGTGTTACTGAACGTTTAACGCTGTATATTTTAGTGCGTTACTGCATGTTTAACACAGTGTATTTCAGGCATTATTGCAGGTTTATCTCAGTATATTGCAGTGCATTAGTGCACATTTAACGTAGTGTATTTTAGTGGGTTGGTGCATGTTTACCTCAGTATATTTCAGTGCATTACTGCACGTTTAACACAGTATATTTCAGTGCATTATTGCAGGTCTACTGCAGTATACTGCAGTGCGTTGGTGCTCATTTACCGCAGTATAATGCAGTGTGTTACTGCACATTTACCGCAGTATATTCCAGTGCGTTAGTGCACATTTAACACAGTATATTTCAGTGCATGTTTCCTGCAGTATATTATAGTGTGTTACTACACAATTAACACAGTATATTTCAGTGCATTACTGCACATTTAACGCACTATATTTCAGTGCATTGGTGCACGTTTACCATAGTATATTGCAGTGTGTTTTTGCAGGTTTACCGCAGAATATTGCAGTGCATTAATGCATGCTTAAAGCAGTATATTTCAGTGCATTATTGCATGTTTTACGCAGTATATTTCAGTGTATTAGTGCACGTTTAAAGCAGTATATTTCAGTGCATTATTGCATGTTTAACGCAGTATATTTCAGTGCATTAGTGCACATTTACCGCAGTATATTGCAGTGTGTGAGTTCAGTTTTACAGAGTATATTGTAGTGTCTCTGTGGTGAGTACTCAAGTTAAAGTGCACCAAACACCACTTTCCATTGATTAAAGTGCATTCACATCCACATTTCCCCATCCTTATTACATTTTGTTCATAAGCCCCCCATCATGTCTGGGAGGCCAACAATGAGTTGCCATGGCACTGTGAGGGGGCCAGCAGCATCTGTGTCCACAGGCAAAGGTGGACATGGTCTGTCCTCAGGCAGGGCATAATTTCCTCTGTTTAGTGGTGTAGTCTATGCTATCCAGCCACAGCATGCAGAGGAGGTAGTGGACTGGCTTACTAAACCATCCTACATCACCCAAGTAGACACTAGTGCGCAGTATACCGCAACTGCCAGAGTGGCTTATTCTTCCTCCTTGTCCACAGCTACTCTTGCCCTAACCCCAACATTAGGCATGGAGGAGCTGAGTTATTGGAACACAGCATCAGCCACTTACTCCTTGACGATGCACAGCCATCCTAGTTCTGAGGTTGAGGAATGTAGGAACATGAGCCTACAGAGAGGGGAGAACACTGGTAAACAACAAACTGGCAGTCATGTTCCCCCAACCATCATGGAAGAGTAGAGACTAGCCACCCTATTCCAACAGATTATTGAGCTGTTATCTCTTGGCCCACAGCTCAGGCCTTTTTTAGCACATGTGCAGCCGATCACACTGTTACAATTTTGCAAACTTTTGTCTCAAGCAGATCAAGCGTGGCAAAAACACCAGCAATTTGGATACCACATGCTTGACAAGGCATTTAACCTTCCACCACTCAGCCCATTGGCAAGAGCACCTGAAAGCCATACAAAAGGTATGCAATTCTACTCCTCAACTTTTCGGTCCATGTAAAAGGCATTGTTGTGGCGTTAGGCAAAGCAGTCAGCTACAAGGTCCACGTTACTGCTTACACATGGTCCAGCAAGGATGGTCAGGGACACTATATTTCGTTCACATCACACTGGGTAACTCTGCTTGCAACTCAGAAGGATGCAGGACAGGTCTCAGTGCTACAGCTTGTTGTGCCAACACGTTTCCATACAGCTACTGGTGATGATGCAAAATTTGTCAGCTCCCCCCCTCCATGCCCTCCTCTGCTGAATTGTCATATGAACCACCAGTACCCCTTAATCGTTCAAGGGACTATTCCATAAGTCAGGCTAAAAGGTGCCATGTAGTGCTTCAGCTGGTCTGTGTAATGGACAGGAGCCACACCTGAGCAAATATTTTTGCAGCTCTGCAGGGGCAGGCCCAGAGGTGGTTCACGCCATGCCAGCTGGAGCCAGGAAAAGTGGTGGGCAATAATGGCATACACCTCCTGTCTGCCCTTAGACAGGGAAAGTTAATACATGTGCCATGCCTGGCACATGTCCTCAATTTGGTGTTGCAGGTACCCAGAGTTGGAAGATCTGCTAAAGCAGGTCAGAGTCTATAGCCATTTTAGGCAGTCATACACAGCCAGTGCTTGGTTGGCTGAAATTCAGCAGGAATTCCACCTGCCCATAAACCGCCTGATTTGTGACATACCCACAAGGTGGAACTCAACTTTGTCAATGCTGCAGTAGCTGCACATGCACCAGAGGGCTGTCAACGAGTATCTGTGTGAGTATGGCACAAAGACAGGCTCAGGCCGGCTCAGCTTTTTTTCCCACGCCAATGGCTGCTGATAAAGGAGGCATGCCCTGTACTGTCACAATTTGAGTAGGCCACAAGGATGGTGAGCTATGACAATGCATGCATCAGTGACACAATGCCTGTTGTGTTCCTGCTGGAGCAGACTCTGTGTGGCATTATGGACAGGGCACTTGAGGCAGAGCAGCTGGAGGAAGAGGAGGACTTCCTTTCTTCTCAGGGCCCTCTTTATGCAGACACCATTCTTGCGAAACCATACAACACACAAGGGGAGAAGGAGGAGAAGGAGGATTCTAGCAGATTTGGATGCATTGAAGCAGGGGAATACATATACATAAACCCTTAACCCATGGTTTTCCATCCCCTTAACCCTTGGGAGTAGTACGTGGCTGGGAGGAGGCAGTTCCAGATACTGTAACCCTCAGTGATCCCGAGGAGTCTTATTCTCATGCCTCCGCAAACATGTGGTTCATAGGTTTCCTTATTCTTCAAAGCCTGCAAAAGGACCCGAGAATACGTGGCATCAAGGAAAAGGATAACTATTGGTTGGCAACCATCCTTGTTCACTGTTACAAGGGGAAAGTCTCTGAACTCATCCCAACCCCACAAGGAGAAGAAGATGAAATTTCTTGAGGACACCTTAAAGCGGAGTTTATGTAATGCCTTTCCAGACTCTGATAGGTTACAGTCTCGTGGAAAATGTAGTTTTGAGGCTTCTGTTGGTCAAGAGAGGAGCGGTGGAGAAGGGGCTGGCTCAGTGATGCTTTTCAAAAAAAAATGTAGTCCTCAGAGCACTGGACTGTTAGCTTCCACATTCCATCAGCAGGATATGGCAGGAGATTATCTAGGGCTGAAAACAGACATGGAGAGCTTTCCTTTTGACGATCCACTGGGTTACTGGGTCATGAGAATAGACCACTGGCCAGAGCTTGCCCAGTATGCAATTAAACTTCTGAGCTGCGATGCATCCAGTGTGCTTTCTGACAGGGCATTCAGTACTGCCAGAGGTTTTGTGACAGATAAGAGAGCGCATCTGTCCACAGACTCTGTGGACCAGCTGACATTTATCAAAATGAATCAGTCCTGGATTAGTAGCAGCCCTGATGCCAATGTCGCTGATTAGGTGCTTTCTGGATCTGGAATCTCTAAAAGACTGTCTAGGCTGCCTAGCTTTGTGGTTGTTGATTTTATCTGGAGACATTTTTTGGTGTAGGTTTCATAGGCACAATTAACACCCAAGGACCAATTTTTTTCACACCTGTTTGACAGGTACATGTCATTTAAATTTTTGACAGCAAGGCCAATTCTTGATTTCATCAAGAGTACTTCTATAGGGTTACGGTGTGAAGGCACCACCAACACTCAAAGACCAATTTTTCTGCACCTGAAAGTCTTCAAAATGGGCACTTATGATTTTTCCAGTTCGGGTCCCATACACTTTACTGGGGTTCGTTATTCAAAAACTTTTGCGATGTTTGAAAGTTCTGCTGCAAACCGAACCGGGGGTCTTTCGGCCCATGTCTTTTTCTTTTTTATAAATTCTTTTTATTAAATTTTTATACAGTACAATAGAGCACAAACATAGAACACAAAAACGGAACAGGCAACATACCCAAACAACAGCCAAGTCCAGGAAATTCCAAATAACAGATCCCATTAGTTCAACAGAGTTTTACCATGTCATTCATCAAACTGGATGTTCAGCACTAGCGGAGGGGATAAATAGGTAAGTACCTATTGAGACAATCACCATGGGTACTCAGGGTTATCCACTCCATGTCATGTAAGTTGGAATCAATTCATAAACTCATACCTAGTCATTTAACCCACAGTAGATGAAGAGTCAAGCCATGCCTGCCATACTTTATGGACTTTTTTCCCACAACCCCTTGACCTGTATGTTTCTCTATAAAGATGGATCACAGAGTTTACCAGTCCCTTCCAATATGACAGCGTAGGAGCATTTGGCTTCTTCGAGTTTAGTAGGATAGCCTTCCTGCCATAAAATAACCCTATATTTAGCAAGGTGCGGTGCGGCCAAGGTGCGGCCAAAGAGGGAAACACTTCCTCTACCAAGCCAAGGAGGCAAACCCTTGGGGTCGTAGGGATTGGAACACTGAGGACCTCGGATATACAGGAGGTTATCCCAGACCAGAAACTCTGGATCTGCGAGCAACTCCAAAAGACAAGTTCCACATTGGCTAGGGAGAATGAACATCTCCAACATTCACCACTAGAGAAGGGATAAATGCGTGACAACCTGGCTGATGTATAATAAGAACTTAAACTGGATCAGACGGTCCCTGGCAGACACTAAGTGCTTGAAAGAGTGATCCCACATATCATCCCAGTCTTCCCCCTGGATATCTGTGATGTTCCTCTCCCACCATTCACGGCATCTGGATACCCCTGGAGGTGTTTTTTGAAATAGGGATTTGTACGTTGTTGATAATGGTTTAACCAAATCCTCATTGGACAAGAGCTTCTAGTGCTGAAGGGAGACATTCGACTCTTCGGCTACAGAATTGCACCTGAAATGCGTGGCGCAGCTGCAGATAGCGAAAGAAGTATGAGTTGGGTAAGTTATGTCTTGCCTTCAATTGGTCAAAGGTTATGAGGTCACCATCCCTGGTGATATCTCCCAACACCTTAACACCTCTACAGGCCCAAATCATGGGATCAGGTAGGCAGCAAAAATGAGGGAGATTTGGATTCATCCATGGGGGGCTGATGGTGTAACTCCCACATAGCTAGGACACACCAGGTTGGTGGGTTGGTTGGTTAGCTTCCCAAGCCATATTAGTCGCTTTCATTGACTCAGTTCTTGGTAAGCTGGATTTTGGGCCTCTGTACAGGGCCAGTCATAAGCTCTCATATGACCCCAACTGTCCTGCTTCCAGGACTGTGGCAGAGTCCCCATCATCCACCAACAGCCAACGCCTAGCAAAAACCATCTGACCAGCCAGATAGTGTTTTTGCCAGCCCGGGAGTACCAAACCCCCCTGTCCCCAAGGTTCCTGAACTACCTTAATGTTTATACAAGGTGACTGGAGGGACCACAAAAATGACCCAATGATATTGTTCAGTTTTTGAAAGTATGCTCTGGGAATCCACAGAGGAGGATGACGAAAGAAGTATAAAACTACTTGCAAAATCTTCATTTTAATGAGGCTAATTCGCCCCATTAAAGATAAGGGCAACCGCTTCCAGACCTGGGTTCTTTGATTGAGCTGAGTTACCAGCGGGAGAAGGTTTGGTGGCATGTAATCTTGAATGTTGGCGGTTATCTTAATACCCAAATACGTAATAGAGGAAACCCATCACAGAGGCAGGTTGCTGTCCAGTAGGTTCTTTGCTTCAGCACCCACTGGTAGAATGGATGACTTGCCGCAATTCACCCGCAGGCCTGAAAAGGAGGCAAATGTGTTGAGTATTAATAGAGCCGCTTGGAGAGATGGCCCTGGGTCCCTGAGGAATAGAAGCAAGTCATCAGCGCACAGTGCTAGACATTCCTGAATATTCCCCACCCGAATTGCTCCTACCTCTGTGGAGTGCCTAAGTGCCCTTGCTATGGGCACCATCATTAAAGTGAAAAGAAATGGGGAGAGAGGGCAGCCCTGCTAACTGTGTCATGTATAATTTATAGAAGTCCTGCCAGGAATCCATCCGGACCCGGAGCCTTCTGGGATGGAAAAGCAAGTATGGCCGCTTCGATTTCCAACAGTGAGATACTATCATCTAGGAGAGCAACATCAGAATCCGATCTAGGAAGGGAGAGCCCCCGTAGCAACTCATCTAATTCGCATAAATCATAGGAGGGAATAGGAGAATATAAGGAGGAGTAATAGTGTACAAATTCCTCCAAGATACTAACTGGATCTGTAACTAGGGTCCCACCCGCGTTTCTTATGACAGGTATGCTAACCTGAGGTTTTTTTGATCGGCTACCAGGTTGTCCAGTAGTTTGCCATTCTTGTCTCCTTTGGCAAAGATAGACTCTGCCCTCCGCCTATATTCAGTATGTGCAAGATTTGTATAATGCAGCAACTCCAGCAGGGACACATAATTAGCCTCTGATGGAGAGTAGGCGTGCATTGTCGCACTCTCTCTTTCTTTGGCCAGGAGAAGCTCACCCTCCTGATTGTGTTCTTTCCTGGCTGTCTTTTTTGCAGAGATGCACTCTCTCCTTGCCACTGCCTTGAATGCATCCCACACCAATGGCGGCTCGGCCGAGTCCGCATTGGTTAACCAGTATGTTTCGCAGGAAGATTGTATTTGGGAGACCACCTGATCCTCCAGCAACCACCCTGGTGACAGTTTCTAAGCACCCCTCCTCCCCCTGGATGGGAAAGTTAAGGTGACAGAGAGTGGGTTGTGATCCGAGGTTCCCCCAGCCAAATATTCTGAGTCCTGTAAGTACATTAACATGGGAGCATTGCCAAACATCAAATCAATTCTAGCTGATGATTTATGCGTTGAGGATAAATGAGAATAAGACATGACATTTGGGCGCTTCCAACGCCACAGTCTAGTCAGACCTGTCATAGATACCCAGGAGCAAAGGTCTACCGAGGCTGGCCTAGTGGTGTTGGATGAGTCCAAAACGGAGTCCAAAATGGCCATTCCGCCCATGTCTAATCACAAATGACACAAGTAACTAGAGTTGTAATGAATCCTATAGTTTGAGGGTAAAGGCTTGATGAGATGGAGGGGAGATTAGCCCGGTGGGGTTAACCTCCACATTTCATCAAAAAAGAACGGGACAATCTTTGTGCTTTTCACAATAGGGGTGTCCCCAATACAAGATTACCATTTGTGTCACAGTATCATTCCTTCTCATCAAGAATTTTGAAAGTTATTAAAAAACTCTAGTCAATACTAAGTGATAATTATTTGTAATAGCAATCCCACTGGCAGGTGCAAAAAAAAGTCGCTGGCAAAAAAAACCAAACAGTCAGACACACTGTGCAATCAATAAAATAAACAAAATTATGCTGCACTAATAATAACGTGATACAAAACGCACCAATAAGGTGCAAAAAAAAAAAGTGAAAAAATGGTGTCCACTTTGAATATTTAGAATGAGAACAGCAGTCCCAATCAGGAGATGCATAAACCTCTGTGTAATGGAAAGTGACAGAAAACATCTATGTTCACCATGTGGGTCATCTCCAGTAACTGTATGGACTCTTACCAGAATATGTGGACTCTATTACGGAGTTAGAATAGCCTGCAAGCAGTATCCCAGTATCCGATGCTAAGACCCAGATGATTTGGTCAGATCCTCATGGTATCTCTGGTTCACCAATGGTATATTAGATATATATGGCAACAATGATGATACAGGAGTCCTCTATAAAATCAAAAACAGATATGCCCACATTGTGTGAATCCGTAAAACACTTTTATTAAAAGTAAATGTAAAACTACATGAGTAGTTCTCATTCTACATATTCAAAGTGTACACTATTTTTTCACACTTTATTGTTGTGTTTTGTATCACGTTATTATTAGCACAGCAGACTTTTTTTTATTTTCATTCTAATTGATAATTGTCTGCAATTACCAGAGCTTAAAAGGCTATCTTTACCAGCATATAGGAAAGGAAGGTCTTTATTAGACATGTGCATTCTGTTTCGTTCTGAATCGAAATTCGGACAAATTTTTCATTATTCGGAAATTCGGATGCAAAAGTACAAAACAAAAGTGATGAATTTAAACGAATACGAAAAAAGCGAACGAATTCGAATCGAATTCGAAAACAAATTTGAATCGAATTTGAAAACATTCGAATTCGAAAACATATTCAAATCAAAGTCGAAAACATATTCGAATCGAATTTGAAAACATAATCGAATTCGAAAACAAATTTTAATCAAATTTGAAAACAATAGAAATCGATTTTCTAAAAAATACAATAAAATAGAATATAAAATCATAAAGCAATAGAATACATATATATAATATTTTTTTTATTCTGTTTTATTGTTTTTCTATGCTTTTCTTTTCTTTTCTATTATTTTCAATTCACTAATAGTCTTTTCTATTCAAATTCGAATTCATTCTATACGAAATTCGAATTTCGGAACATGGCTTCTGAAGATCGAATTTCGTATAGAATGAATTTGAATTTGAATAGAAAAGATTAGAATAGAAAAGAAAATAATAGAAAAGAAAAAAGTAGAAAAACATATATTGTATTTTATTCTATTCTGTTCTATTGTTTTTCTATTCTATTCTTTTCTATTATTTTCTATTCTAATCTTTTCTATTCAAATTCAAAATCATTCTATACGAAATTTGAATTTCGGAAAATGGTTTTTATATATATATACCGTATTTATCGGCATATACAACGCACTTTTTTCCCCTTAAGATCAGGGGAAAATTGCGGGTGCGTGTTATACGCCGATCCCCTGCGATCCCCCACTGAATGAGCGGAGCGATCGCCGGCTGCCAATTTGAAAATGGCGCCGCCGGCGCCGAAATACACAGAGCCGGTCCTCGGCTCTTCTCGGCCACTTTCGGCTCCACTCGAGCGCCGCCCATATACAGATAGCCGAGTGTACTCGGCTAGGTTTGGCTAGCTCTGTTCACAGTCACGCCCATCCCGGGCGGGACTACGAGTGGAGCCGAAAGTGGCCGAAAGTGACCGAGAGCCGCCGAGAAGAGCCGAGGACCGGCTCTGTGTATTTCGGCGCCGGCGGCGCCATTTTCAAACTGCAGTGACACTGACAAGTCACTACAGTTTAACTGCAGCCTGGGTAAGGCTGCAAATGGACACAGACAAAGCTGCAGATTGGCACTGACAAAGCTGCAAGGCTGCAAATGGACACAGACAAAGCTGCAGATTGGCACTGACAAAGCTGCAAGGCTGCAAATGGACACTGATAAGGCTGCAAATGACACCAAGGCTGCCGACTGCAAGGCTGCAAATGACTGCAAGGCTGCAAATGACACCAAGGCTGCAAATGACACTGGACAAGCAAGCAGATGGACGCTGTGCAAGGCTGCATTGATGGGCATTTAAATGTAAGTTTTTTCCTTAAAACATTTTTTCCTTATAATTCCCTCCTAAACTTGGGGTGTATACGGTATGTATATATATATATATATATATATATATATATATATATATATATAACCATTTTCAGAAATTCTAATTTCGAAAATCGAATTACAATAGAAGAAAATAATAGAAAAGAATAGACTAGAAAAACAATAGAATAATATATATAAAGTTCCAAAGGTTGCTGCACTTAAAAATTTGTTGCTTTATTCCATCAAATCTTTAGAAAAAGATTACAAAGTAGAGTCATTCCAAACAAAATCATTACAATCATTTGTTCAGACAAAGATTACGTTTCAGGCTGATTTGTTCGCACCCTTCCTTAGAACAGTCAGAACACATCTGAACTTTATTTTTATATATACAAGGTCGTGGGAGGACCTGTTTGCTGACACTAGATTTAAAGCTGTGTGTGGTTCTCCTCTACACTTCAATCTATATATATATATATTATATTTTTTTCTATTCTGTTCTATTGTTTTCTATGCTATTCGTTTCTATTGTTTTCTATTCTAATCTTTTCTATTCAAACTTGATTTCAGTCTATATGAAATTTGAATTTCGGAAGATGTTATATATATATATATATATATATATATATATATATATATATATATATATATATATATATTTTTTTTTTTTTTTCTATTCTGTTCCATTGTTTTTCTATGCTATTCTTTTCTATTCTAAACTTTTCTATTCGAATTTGAATTCATTCTAGACGAAATTCGAGAATGAATTCGAATTTGAATAGAAAAGATTAGAATAGAAAATAATAGAAAATAGACTAGAAAAACAATAGAACAGAATAGAATAAAATATAATATATATATATATATATATATTTATTATGTTTTATTCTATTCTGTTCTATTGTTTTTCTAGTCTATTCTTTTCTACTCTATTCTAATCTTTTCTATTCGAATTTGAATTCATTTTATACGAAATTCGAATTTCGGAAGATGGTTTTATATATATATATATATATATATATATATATACATATATATATATATATATATATATATATATATATATATATATATATATATATATATATATATATATATATATATATATATATATATATACATATATATATATATACATATATATATATATATATATACATATATATATATATATATATATATATATATATATATATATATATATATATAATTTTTTTCTATGCTATTCTTTTCTATTATTTTCTATTTTTTTCTAATCTTTTCTATTTGAATGCAAATTCATTCTATACAAAATTCGAATTTCGGAAAATGGTTATATAGAAATAGAATGAAATCGAATTCTAATAGAAAAGACTAGAATAGAAAAAACAATAGAACAGAATAGGAAAAAAAAAAAAAATATATATATATATATATATATATATATATATATATATATATATATATATAAAACATCTTCCGGAATTGGAATTTGGTACAGAATTAATTCGAATTTGAATAGAAAAGATTAGAATAGAATATATTATATTTTTTTCTATTCTGTTCTATTGTTTTTGCATGCTATTCTTATTTTCTATTCTATTCAAATCTTTTCTATTGGAATTCGATTTCATTCTATATGAAATTCGAATTTCGCAAAATGGTTATATATAGTTTACTTTTTCAAATTCGGTCAAATTTTTTTCGAATGCGGTAGAATTTTTTCGAATTTGATAGTTTTTTTTCGAATGCGGTAGAACTTTTTCGAATTTGATAGGTTTTTTTTCGAATGCAGTAGAATTTTTTCAAATTTGATAGTTTTTTTCGAATGCGGTAGAATTTTTTCGAATTTGATCGTTTTTTTCGAATGCGGTAGAATTTTTTCGAATTTGATAGTTTTTTTTCGAATGCGGTAGAATTTTTTTCGAATTTGATAGTTTTTTTCGAAGGCGATAGAATTTTTTCGAATTCGAATACGAAACTAAACGAATCCCGAAAACGAATGTAACGAATGCAACTAATTTAACTAAACGAATTTAGTTAAATAACGAATCGAAACTAAACTAAACTAAACAAATTTTTTCATCCTGCACATGTCTATAACCGCTTGGATAGATCTGACCAATTTTGTCCTACTGTACCCTCCACCACCTTTTTGGAACAGTGGAATAATGGGTCCTTTCTCTGTTTGAGCTGCATACAGTGCAATTCTATGATGAAAGGAAAACATTTTACACATCCACATAGAGGTATGAATATAGAAATTAAGGGTTATTACACCTGTCAGTCTTCGTTTATTTATATCAGTGGTCTCCAAACTGTGGGGGAGGGTAGAATGCTGCCCTTTACTTGCCTTTACTTGCCTTGGGGCAGCATTCCCCCAACTGATAAAAGACACTATTCTGCCAACTGACACCAACAATGGGGCACCATTTCTCCCAATGACACGAATAATGGGGCACAAATTATCCCTATGATACCAACAATGGCGCACTATTCCTCCCCCTAATACTAAATGTAACGATGTTTACTTTTACTGATGACAGGAATATTTCCACTCCTGCTATTCATATTCCAGCCCCCCTAAAGTCTGAATGACAATAAACTGGCCCTTTGCTTAGAAAGTTTGAAGACCCCTGGTTTATATCATCAAAAGTCCATGTGGATTGTTATATGTAGGGTAAACTACACAAATAATTAAAGAGGAAGTAAACTCAGGATTTTTGTGCTCTTTTTTCAAATAATATCCAATAATTAATTATTTGCATGCCTCACACATTTATAGGTAGTTAAAAATAGCTTTGCAATTACCTTTTTCTTGTTTTGTAAATTATGTGCAGAATGAGAGAGGAAAGCACTCATAATGCCAACATCCGCAAATTGGAGGGGGAAAAAGGGGTAGGTAAATTATATGCACTTCCTGGAATCGGCAGCACCATCTTTGCTTTTTTTCTGCCTGTCGTGGATGTCATTTCCGCCCTTCCTTTGGTCTCCAGCCGAAATCTCGCACATACGCGATCGCATGCTATCCAAGCCTCTATCTCAAGCTGCTTCTTTGTGTGGATGTCTCTGAGATGCCCTGGTTCACTCCCCCTGTGTGACGTCTCACAGTCACAAGGGAAGAACCAGGAAGCAGATGGGGGAAGCCACAGTATCGCGAGGCTCCCGTGCTGTGCGGTTAAGAGGGGAAATAACGCTATTGACATGGAAACGGCACACATAGCGTACCCTGAATTGAACGATGGACTGCATATGCGTTGGTGACGTCATGAACAATTCCAGAAAGGATTGTGGGAAGATTTTACAAGTAAGTGAGGCTTCACAGGCTCTGATCAGCAGCATTATTAGTGCAGATTACAATGACCTAAAGTTGAAGTAGAGAGTTTCCAACCACTTTAAGGATAGGATTGCAAGACATAAGTATTCAATTCAAGATAAACTGATTGCAATTGGTAATTGATGGTATTCCCCGCAATAGATGAGATAGGAAATTATATTTAAAAAAAGGGAAGTGCATTGGATAAATCGTTTGGGTACTATACAGCCAGGCGGACTAAATTCAGATTTTGATTTACATATTTTGTTGTGATAAAGGAGTATAATAAACATGATGGGGTATTTTGCTATGTTTAGGAAGGCTTTTTATAATATTTCTCTTTTATATACCAGTACTTATCTATGTATTTATACATCATTGTGTATCGTTTTAGATATAAATGATTTATATTGTGTTTTTTGAAAGGTGACATTCGGGAACTTTTTTCATCTACTGATGGGGAAGGAATATAACTAGTTAGCTTTTACTCTGAGAATCAAGATTTGATATGTGATAGTATTGATTAATGTAATTATGAGTAAATTATTTAATTGGTTCCTTCTGAGTATGTTTCTAAATATTCAAGAATTTTTTTGTAATGAATTTGACTTGTTCCAGCCTGAGAAAGGGCGCTAACATGTCTAGCCTGAAACTGTAGCAGTTATGGAACTTGCTTTACTTTTTGTTTTGTTACTATGGATATTTAAATAAATCTTTAAAGTGCAGCAATCGTGGACTAATACACATATATATATATATATATATATATATATATATATATATATATATATATATATATATACATATAAAAACTTGCCATCCCAAACAAAAGGAGGGGTGTGGAAACCTCCAACAATGAAACGGGTCTGGACACCCAGAACACCACACAGAAGAATCAGTCTAGTACCTAAAGTAGCACCTAAAGGGCATAAAATGACAATGGATACATTCAGAAATATGAATACTTGCAAGTGAGGTTTCCATTAAAGAAAAAGGGTCTGGACTCCCAGAACACCACAGAAGAATCAGTTTATTGTACCACCAACAAGGTTTGCCAAAGAGATTCTTATCCCTTCTGACCAACAGGGTCAGAAGGCATAAGTAGGAAAAAGGCCATCAGCTGATTATCCATCCAGTCAGGGAGCATATATACCTAGAAAAAAAAATGTATCCAACACAGCAAGGAATAGTGAAGCAAGGTCAAAAAACCCCTACACCCCCTCTTTTGCCTTAATAGTAGAGAGGAATTAATCATAGTAATGAGTGATATCCCACTCAAAGTTCATCCCAAACGGAATGCGTGTTTTAAAATAAAAAAATCCAAAAAACGTCTCTTTCGCAGAGAAGTCTAAAGACATCTCCACCCTGCTTGGGTGTATGAACCTTCTCTATGATTTGCAAATCAACAGCCAAAGTACTGCCTTCATGAAATTGATTAAAATGTTTAGCTACATTGGCGGAGAATTTCTTCTCTATGCTATATATATGTTCCTGGAACCTATCTCTGAGTCGTCTTGTGGTGCAACCAATGTACTGTACATTACAGATGGTACATGTAATGATATATATTACATAACGGGTGTTGCAGTTGTAAAAAGATGTTAATTTATGTTGTTTACCATTAGAGTATGAACATACAACATTACCCTTAGTAATATGTGCACAGCAGGAACACACAGTCGCACCACAACTATAATTGCCCTTGCAATGCAACCAAGTGTGTGACTTGATTTTATTTGATTCAAAGGCACTTGGTGAGAGATAGTTTCCCAAAGTGGGAGCATGTATGGAAACTAAATGGATACCATCTTTCAGTAAATTGGCACAAATCCGATCCTCAAATAGGATCGGTAAATATCTGTGAACAATTGTTTTAATGTCACTAAATTCCTGACTGAACAAAGTACTGATGGTGGGTCTCCCTCTGTTGAAACACACTGCTGTTTTCTTGTTTTTACCAATATGGTTGTGTTTTAGGAGGTCATATCTATTTTTGAAATTAGCAATAGAAACTGCTGTATCAAGAATGTATCTAGGGTACCCCTTCTCCAAGAAACGGTTGTATAGGGCGTGTGCTTCTGTTTCATATGTCACAGGATCATTACAGATTCTGCAAATCCTGAGAAACTGGCCTACAGGAATACCTCTGATGGTGTGTCAAGGATGGCCAGATCTGGCCATCAGCAAATTATTTCCTGAAAGAGGTTTCCTGTAGAGTCCAGTATGTATTGAAGTACCTCGACCACACAAATGAACATCAAGGAAGTTATTTCATATTTATCACAGAGCCCTGTGAAATTTAGGTTCATATTATTGTGATTGAGATATTTCAAAAATGCATCCAAAGAACCAAAAGCTTTTTAAGAAGCCTTTAATAATAAGCATTAAATCACACAATTAGACTTAATCTGTTACACAGTGATATATGTGATTTATATTGATATATATACATGTTTTTTCGCTAATTGTTTCTATTTTTGTTTTACTACATTTCTTGCTTACACATTTACATTATCTGTTTTTGTTTTGACCATTTTATGATCAGATGTTTTAGCATTTAAGAAATGTTTTTATGTCAGTGAAGTTTTGTTTTGATTGCTCTTTAACTACAGGTGTTTTGTATTTGATTTGATATATTCCTTTAAATAGCTTGTATTGTGAGCATTTCAATTGTTGTGAACAAGCACGGTTCTTTTCATGTGAAACGTGTCAACTGATCATCATTGCAATTTTGTCTGGCTCGTGACAATAAAGAAATTTCTACAGCATCTTTTGGATTCAAGTGTGCGATCAATCTTCTCTTCTCTTCTTGATAGCACCAACAGGTAATCAGTCAGACTTTCCAAAGGATCATAAAAAACAATTGAGGCTTAGCTGTCCATTAAGCCCCTTAGGGTCTAAAGTTTGTAAATCATGGATTCACTGACTTTCCCTTTGTATCAGCAGGTGATGGTGGTACCCAACCACCCCCCCTCCCCAACTCCAGGTAAGGGTGGAACATGGTCAATCAGCATGAAATTTAAAGTTTGTATAGAATGATTCTGTTAGAAAAAGTGGCATGCCACTGGTTTGTTAGGTGTTTGAGAAGCAATTGCCTGGTGGATGGCAGATCTGTGATTCTTGAACTGATCCCCAAAATAAGTGATAGTCTTGCCTATATAGTACAGACTGCAGCGACAGCAAAGCAATGTATCACATATTCTGATGTACAAGAAAGTCTGTGTTTAATATACACATATTTCCACGATTGCTTGTGTAGGAAGAATTGACTGGTCAACATATGGCGACGTGCTAAAATCTGGACAGCGGTAGCAGCCGGGTTTGCCAGGACTGAGCCATGTGGACGTTTTAGTAATTGGTGGTAATTCAGTGTATATAAAAATAATTCAGTGTGCATCAGCAGATCGTTTAAGTTTTTTCCTCTATGATAACTCATGATAGGGGGAGGTGTATTAGCTAATTAGCTAATATTAAGCTTTGATCGCTAGAAATGATCAGCCAACAGAAATAGACCACATCCTTCACTGTATGACTCTCTCCTGACTAACAAGTTGGAAAAGAGGTTCCGTTTTGTGGGATGTTGTCCCAGGGACAGAATAGGGACTCCCCAGCATTTGCTACTCGTTGTCTCTGTTGGTGGAGGCAACAAGGTTAAATATATTTTTATGTATTTCTATCTTTGTGCACTGTCTATTGTCTTATGTTGGGTGCTATTCACACTCCTACAACTGTTTAATTTTGGCGTGGGGTGTTTGGTCTTGGGTAGTATTTTTGTGGCTATCTGGTCATTTTTAATTTGTTGCTATGTTGTCCAAGCACATCATTTGTTATTTTATTATTTTTTCATGGTATTAATTAGGTCTGGTCAATGCCTGCCTGGTGTTTGCCATGTGCTATGTCGGCCATCTCTGTTTGTTCCATTTTTTTCTGCCATTTGCCTTTTTTATGTAGGGGCTAATTTTGATTCAAGCTAGGATTTTGTATATTTTGCTTTTTTGATGAACTATAGTGTTTGCTCCTTGTGAGATCTTTCTTTGACCTCAACCCTGCATGTCTTTTAACCCTTGCACTGTGTAAGGTCATCACTAGGGGGTGTTGTTGGTGGGTGGGACTTTGTGTTTATTTGTCTGTTCACTTCCATATTGTAGTGTCTTGAGAAAGATTGGCTGAACTTCATCAAAATGTTGACAATAAAAACACTGCTGTTTTTGATCTACCTCCTCTGCAGGACCCGTGAGTGCCTTTAAACCAATATAGAATTTATATAGATTTCTTTGTGGGTAAGCACCTGGGCATTTACTTAAAACATAGAGTGCCATGGCTACCCTTGGAACTCTACAGTACATACTGTATAAATATATATATACAGTATATATACATATATATATATATATTATATATATATACACACAATTATAGACTGATCATTTCTTTGTCAGAGGGCAAACGTACAAAATCAGCATGGGATCAAATATTTTTTCCCTCACACTTTATATATATATATATATATATATATATATATAAAGTTTTAGGCAGGATTAAAGAAATGCTGTAAGAAGATTTTCAAAAATATGTATTTTAATTATTTACAACAATGGAAAGTGAGCGAACCGAAAAAAAATCTACATCAACGTGCGTGCAGAGTCATTGTTTGGTGTGACTCCCCTTTGACTTTAAACCAGCATCAGTTCTTCTAGGTACACTTGTTTTTGAAGGAACTTGGCAGGCAGGGCCGTGTTTTCGCATTGGGCATGCTGGGTAGTTGCCCGGGGGCCCCACTTGCCTGAGGGGGCCCCACCAGCGACCCCAGCCAAGGCCGCCTGCACTCAGTGCCCTGGGGCCGCTTTTGGTTCAGAGATTTCCCAGTTGCCTGTCAGTAAAATGAAGAGCAGTGGCGTCCCCGCAATGCCTCCTCTTCTGATGCGGCGCCGCCCACTGAACTGAGTGATATGCCTGAGGGGAGCAGTAGAAAGCTGTGGTGTTGCTTGATTTCTCTTCCTTCCATCTGGCCCATGCGGTGCCAGCTCCGCCCACTGCGTGCAGAGTCATGAGTGAGGGCAGCATGACTGCAGGAGAATAGGAGAAATGAACGGCCATGGAGTGGAAGAATTAAGGTGCTGCAATCTGTATAATCTCTCTCTCATCATTTCACGGTGCATCTCTCTCTGCCTCTCCCTATGCCTGTCTCTCTCTCTCTCAAAGAAAACTAATTTTTTTTACAGGTAAAAATAAATGGCCTGCAAAGCATTGCACTCTCTCTCTCACACCATTGCAGCCTCTTTCTCTCTCTCACACCATTGCAGCCCCTCTCTCTCTCATACGATTGCAGCCCCTCTCTCACACACCATTGCAGCCCCTCTCTCACACACCATAGCAGCCCCTCTCTCTCACCATTGCAGCCCCTCTCTCTCTCACCATTGCAGCCCCCTCTCTCTCACACACCATTGCAGCCTCTCTCTCTCTCTCTTTCACCATTGCAGCCCCTCTCTCTTTCACACCATTGCAGCCCCTCTCTCTAACACACCATTGCAGCCCCCCTCTCTCTCTCACACCATTGCAGCCCCTCTCTCTCTCTCTCTCTCTCTCTCTCCCACCATTGCAGCTCCTCTCTCTCTCTCTCTTTCTCTCTCTCTCTCACCATTGCAGCCCCCCTCTCTCTCTCACACCATTGCAGCCCCTCTCTCACACACCATTGCAGCCCCTCTCTCTCTCACACACCATTGCAGCCCCCCTCTCTCTCTCTCACACACACCATTGCAGCCCCTCTCTCACTCCATTGCAGCTCCTCTCTCTCTCACACACACCATTGAAGCCCCTCTCTCTCACCATTGCAGCCCCCCCTCTCTCTCTCTCACCATTGCAGCCCCCCCTCTCTCTCTCTCTCTCTCTCTCTCTCTCTCTCTCTCACACACACACACACCATTGCAGCCCCTCTCTCTCACCATTACAGCCTCTCTCTCTCACCATTGCAGCCCCCCTCTCTCTCATACCATTGAAGCCCCCCTCTCTCTCTCTCTCTCTCTCTCTCACACCATTTCAGCCCCTCTCTCTCTCACACCATTGCAGCCCCTCTCTCTCTCTCACACCATTGCAGCCCCTCTCTCACACACCATTGCAGCCCCTCTCTCTCTCACACACCATTGCAGCCCCCCTCTCTCTCTCACACATACCATTGCAGCCCCTCTCTCACTCCATTGCAGCTCCTCTCTCTCTCACACACACCATTGAAGCCCCTCTCTCTTACCATTGCAGCCCCCCCCTCTCTCTCTCACCATTGCAGCCCCCTCTCTCTCTCTCTCTCTCTCTCTCTCTCTCTCACACACACACCATTGCAGCCCCTCTCTCTCACCATTACAGCCTCTCTCTCTCTCTCATCATTGCAGCCCCCCTCTCTCTCATACCATTGCAGCCCCCCCCCTCTCTCTCTCTCTCACACCATTTCAGCCCCTCTCTCTCTCACACTATTGCAGCCCCTCTCTCTCTTACACACCATTGTGGCCCCTCTCTCACTTACACCATTGCAGCCCCCCTCTCTCTCTCTCTGTCACCATTGCAGCCTGTCTCTCTCACACACACACCATTGCAGCCACTCTCTCTCACCATTGCAGCCCCTCTCTCTCTCACACCATTGCAGCCCCTCTCTCTCACACACTATTGCAGCCACCCTCTCTCTCTCACACACCATTGCAGCCCCTCTCTCTCTCACACCATTGCAGCCCCTCTCTCTCTCTCTCCCACCATTGCAGCCCCCCTCTCTCTCTCTCTCTCACCATTGCAGCCCCCCTCTCCTCTCTCTCACCATTGCAGCCCCCCTCTCTCTCTCTCTCTCTCTCACACCATTGCAGCCCCTCTCTCACACACCATTGCAGCTCCTCTCTCACTCCATTGCCGCCCCTCTCTCTCTCACACACACCATTGCAGCCCCTCTCTCTCTCACCATTGCCGCCCCTCTCTCTCTCACACACACCATTGCAGCCCCTCTCTCTCTCACCATTGCAGCCGCCCCCCTCTCTCTTTCTCTCTCTCACCATTGCAGCCCCTCTCTCTCTCACACACACACCATTGCAGCCCCTCTCTCTCACCATTGCAGCCTCTCTCTCACCATTGCAGTCCCTCTCTCTCTCACACACCATTGCAGCCCCTCTCTCTCACACACAATTGCAGCCTCCTTCTCTCGCATACCATTGCAGCCCTCCTCTCTCTCTCTTTCTCTCTCACACCATTTCAGCCCCTCTCTCTCACACCATTGCAGCCCCTCTCTCTCTCACACCATTGCAGCCCCTCTCTCTAACACACCATTGCGGCCCCTCTCTCTTTCTCACACCATTGCAGCCCCCCCCTCTCTCTCTCTCTCTCTCACCATTGCAGCCTGTCTCTCTCACACACACACCATTGCAGCCCCTCTCTCTCACACACCATTGCAGCCCCTCTCTCTCTCACACACCATTGCAGCCCCTCTCTCTCACACACACACCATTGCAGCTCCTCTCTCTCTCACACACCATTGCAGCCCCTCTCTCTCTTGCACACCATTGCAGCCCCCCCCTCTCTCTCTCTCTCTCATACCATTGCAGCCCCCCTCTCTCTCTGACACCATTTCAGCCCCCCTCTCTCTCACACCATTGCAGCCCCTCTCTCTCTCACACACACCATTGCAGCCCCTCTCTCTCACATACACCATTGCAGCCCCTCTCTCACACACACCGTTGCAGCCCCTCTCTCTCACACCATTGCAGCCCCTCTCACACACCATTGCAGCCCCTCTCTCTCTCACACACCATTGCAGCCCCCCTCTCTCTCTCACACACACCATTGCAGCCCCTCTCTCACTCCATTGCAGCTCCTCTCTCTCTCACACACACCATTGAAGCCCCTCTCTCTTACCATTGCAGCCCCCCCTCTCTCTCTCTCTCACCATTGCAGCCCTCTCTCTCTCTCTCTCTCTCTCTCTCTCACACACACACCATTGCAGCCCCTCTCTCTCACCATTACAGCCTCTCTATCTCTCTCATCATTGCAGCCCCCCTCTCTCTCATACCATTGCAGCCCCCCCCCTCTCTCTCTCTCACACCATTTCAGCCCCTCTCTCTCTCACACTATTGCAGCCCCTCTCTCTCTTACACACCATTGTGGCCCCTCTCTCACTTACACCATTGCAGCCCCCCTCTCCCTCTCTCTGTCACCATTGCAGCCTGTCTCTCTCACACACACACCATTGCAGCCACTCTCTCTCACCATTGCAGCCCCTCTCTCTCACACCATTGCAGCCCCTCTCTCTCACACACTATTGCAGCCACCCTCTCTCTCTCATACACCATTGCAGCCCCTCTCTCTCTCACACCATTGCAGCCTCTCTCTCTCTCTCTCCCACCATTGCAGCCCCCCTCTCTCTCTCTCTCTCTCTCTCTCTCACCATTGCAGCCCCCCTCTCCTCTCTCTCACCATTGCAGCCCCCCTCTCTCTCTCTCTCTCTCTCACACCATTGCAGCCCCTCTCTCACACACCATTGCAGCTCCTCTCTCACTCCATTGCCGCCCCTCTCTCTCTCACACACACCATTGCAGCCCCTCTCTCTCTCACCATTGCCGCCCCTCTCTCTCTCACACACACCATTGCAGCCCCTCTCTCTCTCACCATTGCAGCCGCCCCCCTCTCTCTCTCTCTCTCTCTCACCATTGCAGCCCCTCTCTCTCTCACACACACACCATTGCAGCCCCTCTCTCTCACCATTGCAGCCTCTCTCTCACCATTGCAGTCCCTCTCTCTCTCACACACCATTGCAGCCCCTCTCTCTCACACACAATTGCAGCCTCCTTCTCTCGCATACCATTGCAGCCCTCCTCTCTCTCTCTTTCTCTCTCACACCATTTCAGCCTCTCTCTCTCACACCATTGCAGCCCCTCTCTCTCTCACACCATTGCAGCCCCTCTCTCTAACACACCATTGCGGCCCCTCTCTCTTTCTCACACCATTGCAGCCGCCCCCTCTCTCTCTCTCACCATTGCAGCCTGTCTCTCTCACACACACCATTGCAGCCCCTCTCTCTCACACACCATTGCAGCCCCTCTCTCTCTCACACACCATTGCAGCCCCTCTCTCTCTCACACACCATTGCAGCCCCTCTCTCTCACACACACACCATTGCAGCCCCTCTCTCTCTCACACACCATTGTAGCCCCTCTCTTTCTTGCACACCATTGCAGCCCCCCCCTCTCTCTCTCTCTCTCATACCATTGCAGCCCCCCTCTCTCTCTGACACCATTTCAGCCCCTCTCTCTCTCACACCATTGCAGCCCCTCTCTCTCTCTCACACACACACCATTGCAGCCCCTCTCTCTCTCACACCATTGCAGCCCCCCTCTCTCTCTCTCTCACCATTGCAGCCCCTCTCTCTCACACACATACCATTGCAGCCCCTCTCTCTCACATACACCATTGCAGCCCCTCTCTCACACACACCGTTGCAGCCCCTCTCTCACACACCATTGCAGCCCCTCTCTCTCTCACACCATTGCAGCCCCTCTCTCTCTCACAGCATTGCAGCCCCTCTCTCTCACACACCATTAAGCCTTATTGATAATTTGCATTTTTATTCTCGTGCGTGATTGTGTAGACAGGGCCCCAGTGCACTGAATTGCCCGGGGGCCTATAATGCTCTTAATATGGCACTGTCGGCAGGTAGGTTGTTCAAAACATCTTGGAGAACTAACAACAGATCTGTGGATGTAGGCTTCCTCAAATCCTTCTGTCTTTTCATGAAATCCCAGATAGACTCGATGATGTTGAGATCAGGGCTCTCTGGGGGCCAAACCATCACATCGAGGACTCCTTGTTAGTCTTTACGCTGAAGATAGTTCTTTATGACATTGGTTGTATATTTTGGGTCTTGTACTGCAGCAGAATAATCAGCGCAATCACTATATGTGAAGTGCTCAAAGTAGTGTATCTAATGCGTTACAACCCAAGCAAATATTGCAGCTAACACTATCCAAGTGCGTTCACTAAAAACTCCTTTTAAAGCGGAGTTCCACCCAAAGGTGGAACTTCCGCTTATCTGTTTTTGACAGGTACCCTGTCCCCACTTACGTTGGACCTCGCCGCAGCGAGGTACATCAGAAGTTCGGTCCCCCTCCTCCTCCCTCCTCCTTCCCCTGCTGCCGGGCCAGTAAGAGAGCACAGCGCACTTCATGCGTGCACAGTAGGGAACCCCTTACCATGCCAACATCGCTGAATTGCAGGACAGGTAAGTGTCCTAATACTAAAAGTCAGCAGCTACAGTATGTGTAGCTGCTGACTTCCAATTTTTGGAGGGGGGGAGAATCCGTTTTAATCAGTTTCTGACCAGCTCACGTGTATATACTGCGGCAGAATAGCACCACTGGGCTAAACCCTGTATGGGTACGTCTTCCCCTTTAAGAGCCGCCAAATGGCGCGATCGCATATACGAGAGCCAGCATGGGGATTTGTGTGTGTAAACACACAAATCCCTGTTCTGTCAGGGGAAAGGAGACATATTGTTTGTTCCTACTAAGTAGGAACAATGATATGTCTCCTCCCCCAGTCAGTCCTATCTACATACAGTTAGAACACATGTAGGCAACACACTCATTTTTATGAGGGTTCTCTACCATAATCACTCCCATCACTCAGCTGACCAAGCAGAACTTGCGATTCCACTGGAATTCAGAAGCCCAAAAAGCTTTTGAGACACTTAAGAGATGTTTTACCTCAGCCCCAATTCTCAGTCATCCTGATCCATCACTGCCCCACATCCTTGAAGGGGATGCATCCGAAATAGCAATAGGGGCCATTATTTCTCAACGTCAGACTTAGTGCATCCTGTGGCCTTTTTCTCATGGAAACTTTCTCCTGCGGAGAAAAATTATGATGTTGGAGATCGAGAATTACTTGCCATCAAGATAGCATTAGAAGAGTGGAGATACTTGTTGGAGGGTGCCGTCCACCCAGTATTAATATACACTGACCATACATATCTCGAATACCTATGATCTGCCAAATGGCTGAAACCACGGCAAGCTCGATGAGCCCTGTTCTTTTCACATTTTCCCTTTCACATTACTTACCGACCTGGATCAAAGAATGTTAAACCGGATGCTTTGTCACGTATATACGACAACCCCAAGGATCTATCTGTCCCAGACACTATCCTGCTCTATCCTGCCCCCAGGCAACTTTCTGCTTCTACAAACAGATCTCCTCTCCCGACTCAAGGAAGCTTCCATGGACATTTCTAAACCCCCCGGGGTCACCCTGACATCTAAGGATGGTCTACTTTGGAGGGGAAGTAAAATCTTTGTTCCCTGAGGATGTGTGAGTTGGGTTATTGAAGCTACTTCACGATCATCCGCTGGCAGGTTACTTTGGTGTCCATAAGACCCTTGAGCTGGTGCGACGCACATTCTGGTGGCCTGGTCTGGAGGAGTTCTGCAAAAAATATGTAAACTCATGCCCTGTCTGCACTCAGAATAAAACGGCAGGAAGTCGGGCCTGGGGACTGTTGAAACCTTTACCCATTCCTGATAGATCATGGAGGATGATCGCCATGGATTTTATAGTAGAACTTCCATGTTTTGAAGGATATACTGCAATCTTTGTAGTTTTAGACCGATTGTCATAAATGGCCCACTTCCTGCCGCTAAAAGGTACCCCATCCGCCATAGAAACTGCCCAAGTATTTGTTAAGGAAATTGTCAGATTACATGGAGATTACATGGAGTCCCCGCAAACATTATATCAGATAGAGGAGTGCAATTCACTTCACGCTTCTGGAGGGCCTTGTGTGAAACCTTGAAAATTTAACTAGCTTTGTCCTCAGCCTACCGCCCCCAAAATAATGGGCAGACAGAGAGGACTAATCAGACCCTCGAACAATATATCAGATGTTTCACAACCTTTGTCCAAAACGATTGGGTGTCCTTACTGCCCCTGGCAGAATTTGCGTACAATAACGCCAGTCATTCTGCTACAGGGCAGTCCCCTTTCTTCGCTAACGATGGCTTTCACTTGTCATTTTTACCTGACTTTTTTCCAGAATCTCCAGTCCCAACAGTTCAGGACACAGTGGACTTTCTCAGCCGCAATAATCGCATGTTGCAGGAGGCAGTGACAAAGGCTCAGGCGGACAGCAAGAGGGCTTTCGATAGGAAGAGAAGAGGTACATTGAATCAGCAGCTGGGCGACCAGGTATGGCTCTCCACGACTAATCTTGGGTTGGCATGTCCTTCAAGAAAACTGGCACCCAAGTTCACAGGACCGTTTCCAGTGAAGAAGAGAATTAACAAGGTATTGTATGAACTATCCTTACCTGATTCATTAAGAGTTCATCCTGTATTTCATGTCTCATTGTTAAAGCCTGCAGTACCTGACCCCATTCCTGACAGAGGGTCCAGACCACCAGAACCTGTTCTGGTTGTCGGAAGTGAGGAATACGAAGTAGAAGCCATCCTAGATTGTAGGAGAAGGCAAAATCAAGTCCAGTACCTAATTAAATGCAAAGGGTATGGCCCGGAAAACAATTCCTGGGAGCCTGAATGTAACATTCACGCAAGGAGGTTGATCCGTGTTTTTTTTCTTGCCCATCCAGAAAAGAAAGGCCATTTAGGCATCCAGAGGTTGCCCTTTGGAAGGGGGCAATGTCAGGGACCTGCTGTGGCAAGACAGAGGTGCGTGCGTGCGCACATGCGTGCATGGGTGCCAATCCAACAAGCCGATCAGCGGCGTATGTGTGCGAGCGTGCGCGAGGGTGCTCGTCGGATGTGTGTGCTCGCGCACTAGACGCTGCTTGGCACCAATGGGCCTTTAAAAGGACAGCAGCAGCACAAGTGCAGTGCTGTTTGATCTGCAGCTTGTGTGTCCTGAAAACCTGTACCTGCCTTCTGATCATCTGTATTGACCTGGCTCTGTTGACTTACCTGATATCTCCAACCCTGACCTCGGCTTGCTTTGACCCTGCTAAAAGGACTTCCTTGCTTGATATCCTGTTGCCAACCTCTGCCTGTTCATCTGACTCTGCTCCAGCTTACAGCCCTACTCTGCCTGACTACCTGTGTTTGACCCGGCTTGTCTCACCCTGCTCCAGCCTGCTGCTACTCCTGTACCTGCCAGCTCACCAGGTCGCTGACCTGCACCTGCTTCTGCTGACACCAGCATCCTGGACCTATCTGGTCACTCATCATCCATCCATCTGTGCCTATCATCACAGTACTCACAGGCACTCCTACCTCATTGTGCTCTTGAGGCCACTGTTCCCACTCCCGTGGCTCCAGAGCCAGGGCTGTAAGAGAGGTCTCCTCCTACAAGTCAGACTCTACTGCAAGGTATGTATCAGTTAAATACAACAAAGTAGCTCCCTAGAGGTCCGTCCAACATACTGGATGCCACAAGAGCATTTCAGCATGTAGACTACCCCTTTAGTGGAACACGTAATGAAATCTTTAAGTGCATAAGATTTACCTGTGGAGGTGGATGTAAACTCTTTTTTTTTTCTTATTATTATTTTTCGAAGTCCTGCACGCTTTGCATTTACCACAAGCGTAGTCCCAAATGGATTTGGTCTATTACCTTTATCCCTCTTAAGGGGGTCTATAACACTTGGGGCTAATATTTTCCTCAATGCTGGTGCTTTTTTGTAAACAAATCTCGGTTGAGGGGGTAAAACTTTGCACAATAACTTATCCCTTTGTAAAATGTTCCAATACTTTTTAATAATATTTTCCACCTTTTTACTCTGTACATTATAGTCTAAAATAATTCTAAACTGTTCTTTAACCCTTTGATCCTCATCTCTGGGCTCTTTGGTCTTAATTAGATCTCTCATATCTCTTCTATCTTAATGTCTCACCTTCTCAATTTCACTTCTGATCTTGGAATGGTTATAGCCTTTCGCTAAAAAATGCCTCTCTAGTATCTTTGGTTGTCTTAAGATTTCCTCCTCATCTGTACAATTTATGCAAAGACTCTTGGAATATTAAAAAGCCAAGATTTATGATGGTAACTATCCAGGGAAATAAAACTATTACCATCTGTCGGCTTAAAATTATTTCTAGTACTAAGACTCCCATTAGAATTAATTTCTAAATCGAAAAAAGTCACAACTTCAGGATATACATGCCACGTTAATACTATATTCTTATTATTCTGGTCTAATCTATGCATAAAAGACCTTAAATCATCCTCCTCCCCCTGCCAAATAATGAATAGGTAATCAATGTACATTTTATGACAAATTAATTGCTTTGGTCTATCTTTAAACACCACTTCTTCCTCCCAGTGGGCCATAAAAATATTGGCAAAACTGGGAGCAAAATGGGCCCCATAGCAACTCCCCTTACTTGATGATAATATTGATCATCATATCAGACATAGTTATGTCCAAGTCCGTATACTAGACAATCAAAAATAAACCGTCTATGTTTATTTGTAAGATACAAGGTCTTCAGTGCCCATTCCATAGACTCTAAAGCATTCTGGTGTTTTATTATAGCATACAGGGAACTTGCATCCGCTGTAACTAGAAAACAAGGACCCAATTTGGGGAGATTTTCTATTATTTGTAATAGGAGTTTGGTGTGTTTAAAAAAACGCTTTAGTGGAACTTACTAATGGCTGTAAATGGATGTCTATGTACTGTCTAGAGATGAGCTGAACACCCCCCTGTTCGGTTCACACCAGAACTTGCGAACAGGTGAAAAATTTGTTCGAACACGCGAACACCGTTAAAGTCTATGGGACACGAACATGAATAATCAAAAGTGCTAATTTTAAAGGCTTATATGCAAGTTATTGTCATAAAAAGTGTTTGGGGACCTGGGTCCTGCCCCAGGGGACAAGGATCAATGCAAAAAAAGTTTTAAAAACGGCCGTATTTTCGGGAGCAGTGATTTTAATAATGCTTAAAGTGAAACAATAAAAGTTTAATATCCCTTTAAATTTCGTACCAGGGGGGTGTCTATAGTATGCCTGTAAAGGGGCGCATGTTTCCTGTGTTCAGAACAGTCTGACAGCAAAATGACATTTCAAAGGAAAAAAAGTCATTTAAAACTACTCGCAGCTATTAATGAATTGCCGGTCCGACAATACACATAAAAGTTCATTGATAAAAACGGCATGAGAATTCCACACAGGGGAACTCCGAACCAAAATTAAAGAAAAAAAAATGACGTGGGGGTCCCCCTAAATTCCATACCAGGCCCTTCAGGTCTGGTATGGATATTAAGGGGAACCCCGGCCAAAATAAAAAAAAAAATGGCGTGGGGTCCCCCCTTAAAATCTATACCAGACCCCGCGCCAAAGTTTAAAAAAAACCTGGCAGGCCGCAGGAAAAGAGGGGGGGACAAGAGAGCTCCCCCCTCCTGAACCGTACCAGGCCACATGCCCTCAACATTGGGAGGGTGCTTTGGGGTAGCCCCCCAAAGCACCTTGTCCCCATGTTGATGGGGACAAGGGCCTCATCCCCATAACCCTTGCACGGTGGTTGTGGGGGTCTGCGGACGGGGGGCTTATCGGAATCTGGAAGCCCCTTTTAACAAGGGGACCCCCAGATCCCAGCCCTCCCCCCTGTGTGAAATGGTAAGGGCCTACCATTTCACAAAAAAACTGTCAAAAATGTTAAAAATTACAAGAGACAGTTTTTGACAATTCCTTTATTTAAATGCTTCTTCTTTATTCTATCTTCTTTCCTCTATCTTCTATCTTCCTTCGGTTTCTTCCTCCATCTTCTTCTTCTGGTTCTTCCTCCGGTGTTTTCGTCCAGCATTTCCTCTGCGGCATCTTCTTATCTTCTTCTCCTCGGGCCGCTCTGCATCCATGATGGCACGGAGGGAGGCTCCCGCTGTGTGATGCTTCTCTCTTCATCTTTTTCTTCATCTTTTTCTCTTCATCTTCTTCTCTTCATCTTCTTGTCTTCATCTTCTTGTCTTCATCTTATTTTCGGGCTGCTCCTCATCCATGATGGCATGGATGGAGGCTCCCGCTGTGTGACACTTCTCCTCTTCTGACGGTTCTTAGATAATGGGGGGCAGGGCCACCCAGTGACCCCGCGCCCCCCTCTGATGCATGGGGACTTGACGGGGACTTCTCTGTGGCATTCCCCGTGACGTCAGAGGGGGCGGGGTCACCGGGTGGCCCCGCCCCCCGTTATTTAAGAACCGTCAGAAGAGGAGAAGCGTCACACAGTGGGAGCTCCCTCCATGCCATCATGGATGCGGAGCGGCCCGAAAAGAAGATGAAGACAAGAAGATGAAGAGAAGGAGGTGAAGAGGAAAAGATGAAGAAAAAGATGAAGAGAGAAGCGTCACACAGCGGGAGCCTACCTCCGTGCCATCATGGATGCGGAGCGGCCCGAGGAGAAGGAGATAAGAAGACGCCGCGGAGGAGATGCCAGACGAGAACACCAGAGGAAGAACCAGAAGAAGAAGATGGAGGAAGAAACCGAAGGACAATAGAAGAAAGAAGATAGAAGAAAGAAGAAGCATTTAAATAAAGGAATTGTCAAAAACTGTCTCTTGTCATTTTTAACATTTTTGACAGTTTTTTTGTGAAATGGTAGGCTCTTACCATTTCACACAGGGGGAGGGCCAGGATCTGGGGGTCCCCTTGTTAAAGGGGGCTTCCAGATTCCGATAAGCCCCCCGCCCCCAGACCCCCACAACCACCGGGCAAGGGTTGTGGGGATGAGGCCCTTGTCCCCATCAACATGGGGACAAGGTGTTTTGGGGGGCTACCCCAAAGCACCCTCCCAATGTTGAGGGCATGTGGCCTGGTACGGTTCAGGGGGGGTGCTCTCTCGTCCCCCCCTCTTTTCCTGCAGCCTGCCAGGTTGCGTGCTCGGATAAGGGTCTGGTATGGATTTTTGGAGGGACCCAACGCGTTTTTTTTTTTAAATTTTGGCGCAAAAATAAGCCCAATTTTTTTTTTATATTGTGAAAGATAATGTTATGCCAAGTAAATTGATAGCCAACATGTCACGCTTCAAAATTGTGCCCGCTCGTGGAATGGCATCAAACTTTTACCCTAAAAAAATCTCCACAAGCGACGTTTAAAAAATTCTACAGGTTGCATGTTTTAAGTTACACAGGAGGTCTAGGGCTAGAATTATTGCTCTTGCTCTACCGATTGCGGTGATACCTCACATGTGTGGTTTGACCACCGTTTTCATATGCAGGCGCTACTCACGTATGCGTTCGCTTCTGCGCGCAAGCTCATCGGGACGGGGCAGTTTAAAAGCATGACAGGTCCTCTTAAATATGAGATCTGGGGTCAAAAATCCTCAGATCTCATATTTGGACTTAAATGCAATTTAAAAAAAAAATTGTCATTTGAAAAAATGACAACAAAAAAATGGCCCTTTAAGACGTATGGGCGGAAGTGACGTTATGACGTCGCTTCCACCCTGCTATGGTATGGAGACGGGTAGGGGCCATCTTCCCCTCACTCGTCTCTATACCCAGCCATGGACAGGTCCCGATCGCCTCCGCCGCTGCCGACGGCTCTGGGTGCGGGAGAGAGGCGGGAGGGGGTGGCACCTCTCCCGCCGCCGTTAGTGGTGTTCTCGCGGTGAATCTGCTGCAGAGACCACCATTATCGTAAACATGACCGTCTCCTGAAGAGATGGATACCTCGGTTGTGGCAGCAGCGGCTGCCATTACCGAGACATCCATCTTTAAAGTGCCGACGTATATGTACAGGAGCAGGTCGGCAAGTGTCCAAATCATTATTGAGCATATTTCTGAATACCTCTATATAATTATTATCAGTATTTAGAGGGGTTAAAAGTAGATTTATTTCTTAAATTTGTAAAATTACTCTATAAAGAACTTGAGGATTTCACTATCATGTTCGACAGAAAATATTTTTTTCACATTCAGAGTTCTA